>NC_073304.1:126534359-126711859 GCF_027595985.1 Sorex araneus
CTAGTGCTTACACTTGGCCTTGAGCTCAAGGATCACTCCTGGCAGGGCTCAGGAGATGTACAGGCTGACGAGGGTCAGCTGCACGTATGTATACCTGTAGTATATGATAGTAGATACAGTATATCTACTATCCCCTCACCTCCAATATAACACTATTTCGATTCAGAGAACAAGCTTTGGGCTTTAACAGAATTTCACCTAGAAATAGTCATACAGAATCAATGTTACAGAGGGGAGATCCTACCCCCAACCCTACCCCTGGCCAGAATGGTTTGGGGGTGTTGGAATATTTCCCCTTTTCCAGCTGCCTTCTGGAGTTTTGTCACAGAAACCTAGCTGATCTTTGACCCGCAAATCTAAGGTGCTAGCCTAGTCTTTGGGATGTAAATTTCAGGTGCTGTCTAGTTTGTAGTTGACATGTAGATTTCTTGCTGCAGCCCAGCCTGGTCTTTGGGATGTAAATCCGAGTGCTTTCAGCCCAAAGAAGGCTTCAGCTTCGGTTTTTGGTTTTGTATCTTGTTTCCGGGGGCAGATCCACGAGCCAGATCCACGGGGCAGACCCACTGAGAGAGAGATCGGGAGAGACAAGGAGGAGGAGAGAGAGAAGCCAGGGAGAGGCAGGAGTTGAGCAGTAGATCCAGAGAGAGGCCGGAGCTGGGAGTGCGGGAGATGAGAAAGTTTGAAGATTGAATAAACGGTAACTAATCAGCAACCAGCTTGGTCCTCGTTCTTCCTTCGCCTGTCCTTGACCACCGGCCGTCCCGATCCAGTCCACACACTCCCGATCCAGAGCACCGAACGTGGGCGGTGAGGCACAGCCGCCCGGAGAGCCCGCGAGTGCACTCGCCCCTCGGTGAGCTTTAGTTTTTTACAGGGGGGATGTTTACTAGAGTGAGCAGGGAATAAAGAAAGTCCGGGAGAGACATGCTGCTCCTTTGGTGACTTCGCCTTCAGACTTTATATTTGGAACATTTAAGAAGAGGCCCAATGATGCACATAATAGAATAGCAATGTACCACTTTAAAGCTCTTCAAAATACAGCACAAGTCTTAAAATTGCATGCGTTTGCTTCCTGCATGATCCCAACCATAATCTTGTACCATGTGTACCTTGCCCCCTCCCAGATTCACTTCCACATTTCTGTACTCTTCTGTGTGCTTGGGGGATGATTCTTTCTGGCCAGTCATGTGAATTTTCTTGTTCTTTACCTTCTTTTTGACAGATGGAAGGGACTGGCCGGAGTTGAACAGGTAGGAGTAGAAAGAGATCAGATTACTTGTTTCTCTCTCTCACCCAGCCTTGGCACCTTTCATGAAAGTGGCCCATGGGCTCCATAATTCTACTTTCTTCAATGTTCTGGTACTCCCTGGGCAATAGCATTGCACCGAGCACTGACATCCTGTTGTTCATCGATTTTGCTTGAGCGAGCACTGGTAACGTATCCATTGTGAGACTTGTTGTTACTGTTTTAGGCATATAGAATATGCCACGGGGAGCTTGCCAGGCTCTGCCATGCAAGCGAGATACTCTCAGTAGCTTGCTGGGCTGAAAGAATCAAACCCAGGTCGGCCGCATGCAAGGCACACACCCTACCTGCTGTGCTATCGATCATACTAACCTTTATTTCCTTCGTTGACCTTTTGGGGCTAAGAGTGGACATGGATTCCAGCTATGGCTAGTTTCAGAGTTCTTGGACATCTTTTCTGTCTTCTATTAAACCCATCCACATCTAATAGGATAATAGGAACTCTCCTTCATTGTTGGTGAAAATAAAAATGGTACAATCACTTTGGAAGACTTTTAAGCAAAAATTTTACAATGTTAAACATAATCTGAGCATCTGATTCAGCAAAGAAGCTTCTAGATATTACTCAAAGGGGTTAAAAATTATGTTTAACATAAACTTGAACATGGATGTTTATAATAACTTTACTCAAAATTGTTGAAATTGGAAGCAGTAAAGACATCTTTTATAGGTGAGTAGATACATAAACTGTATAGAGCAGACAACAAAATATTGTTCTTTGATTAAAAAAAAAGAAATAGGCTATCAAGTACTAGGAAGACTCGGAGGAAACCTAATTATGCACTGTTTATGTGGGGAAAAAAAGTTAATCTGAAAAGACTACATACATTATGGGAGCTTCTGGAAAAGGTGAAACTATACATACAGACAGGAAAAGTATTTGAAGTTGCTACTGGTAGAGGTGGATAGAGATGAAAAGATGAAGAACGGAATCATGTGTGATTTATAAAGCAGCAAGTTTATTCTAAATGATGCTGAGATAACAGATACATGTTATGGTTGCTAAGACTTCTGGAACACTAAGAAAGAAACTTAATGCTGACAGAACTTTTAGCTAATAATGATGTGTCAATACTATGTATCAATACTATAATAGCGATGTTCACCAATTGTGATAAATGGATCACACTAGTGTAATATGTAAACAATGAGGGAAACAGTATGAACTTTTTATTTTCAACACAATTTCAATTTACAAAGTAGGTGCTTTTAGTCACTAGGCCACCCTATGAATTCACCAAATTCTATTAGTTTTTGCCTAGTTTCTGATTATTTTTACTTGTATAAAAAAGCATTGTACAGCTTTTAATTTTATATTTTTAATATTAGCTTCAATGAAAGTTTATTGCTTGCAAAATGCATGTTCAGTATCAAAAACCTAATGGCTATTAATTTTACCAATGTTGAAGAATTTACTTCACAATATTTGAGATATAGAAAGTAAAGATGGCCCAAAGCACAAATCTTCCCAGGACAATACTGATTTAGCCCTGTTTTCTGGTAATTATTAGCATGGCACCATTTTACTTTCAAAGTTTCCTGCTTGGACTACCTACTATCTTATGGTTGTACCTGTAAGCCTTTTATTTTTAGAGGAAAGAAGAGTCACAAAGTATCGTGAATAAAGCTTAGTCATATTTACCCCAGTTTGTCTGTTTGGATAATGTCTGGAGCTAACAGACTAGCCTGAGAACAAAGGTATGTCTGCAGGACCAAACGTCCAAAATACAACTGACTTTATCAGATGAAACTATAATCCAGATCTTAAAACAACTAAATGCATTTCCTGTGGTGAAAAATCAGCTTTAATGACATAAGGCTTTGTCAAAACTGGACTGTAGGCTATGTGAAATTCTCAGAAACTTGAATCACAGAGGGTGGTGTGGGGTACTGGAGGCTTTTGTGTTCACTGAAGATGGGCCACAGAGTATAAAGATTTTGCTGCTGTAAACATACAGCTACACCAGACTCCCAAAAGTTAATGCTCTCCTATTTATTTTTCATTACTATTTAGTTTTTTAACAAATAGCTATTCTAGCGAGATACTGTATTAAGAAATCCAGCTTTGAATAAAGCATTTTTTTGCACTAAATCGGTAATCAAATTATTGAAGTAATTCAAATCATAGTACTTGTGATAAAGGATTCAGGTAGAAAAGAGGGGAAATTGAAAAGCAAATTGAGTTGCTTCTCTTAAAAGAAAATAGTTCAGTTGACTCTGACAAGGACAGAGATATAAGAATGAAAACTCTGAGGTTCAACACACAGCCCCTCTGTAATAAATGAAACTCCTGAACAAATGGTACTACAAGAGCAAGTGTTTGAATGATTTTTCTTGATGGTTTTTCTTGATAAGGTAAAAAATAAATCAGCATTGAAAGTAATATTTGTGGACAACCCAAGCTTTAGAAAAGAATTGCTTTCTTGTTAGCAGGCATTTGTTATTGGTAGGTAATAATCAACATCATAATGCCTCTTGAAAATTTTGATGAATTATGTTCCCCATCTCTCCACCATCCTAGACTGCTCCTCTTGTTTCAGACACTATGTGAGAATTACTCTAAAATTTAGTTACTCAAAGCAATTTAACACTTGTTTTACCCTCGAGTATATTATTGGGGACAGAGGTCAGCAGGATTAATTCATCTCTGATCCACTTGGTGTTAATCAGGAAAACTCCAAAAGGGAGACTGTAATCACATCACCCAGAGTCTTTTTAATGACATGCCTCGTAGTAACATTGGCTCCTAGTTGAGACCCTAGTTAATGATGTTGACCAGTAAATCTACATGTAGCCTTTCCAAGCATCTTGGAATTCTTCACAACATAGAGGGTGGCAAGCATGGTGAGTGAGCCCAGTGGAATAGGTAATTTTTTTTATGATCCTGCTTTAGAAAACATATCATGCTATTGGTCATAGCCATATATAGATGTCTAGATTCAAGAGAAGGAAATATAGATCTCATCTTTCATTGAAGCCACAGTACATAAGAATATGTGGGGTTGATGCGGACATCTTTGCAAATATTGTCTTTTCATAAAATGTTATCCTTTGAACCTGTTCATCATCTATTCTTCCAATTTTCCTATAGTTTCTACAAGACAGAACCACAAAGAACACATTTATTCAGGTGACTTCAAAACATGGAAAGTAGAAGAAACTGACAGGAGAAATCCAAAGTCCTCATTGGTGGGCAGGCTAATGGGAAAGCATAAAGAGACTTGTTTATTCGCCATCCTTGTCCTGTGTATCTGATTGTTATTGAATTTAAATGAGCCATTGTCAAGTTTTAAAACTTTGTTTTAAAGAAAGGTGTTTTCTTCTTAAAAGTTTTTCTTCTTAGAAACTTTAATGTGCACATGTACATTCTATAAAAAAAGAGACACACTGCCATTTTTCCCTTTCTCGTTTGACCATGGGACCCTTTTTTGCATGAACAGCTTGTGGAATCATTTAGGAAATTCCATTTGGCTAATTTGTCCTAAGAGACACTATAGTGGAACTACAAAGTGGACATTTCATAGGTTTATGAGAGGATGGAAAAATGATTCTCTTTTAGGCAAAAGCTGTGAAGGAATGTGATACCTGCTTTCAGCTCAGGTTGGCAATGTTGTACCCTATGGTTCTAGTAGGATAGCTGATCTAACTATGTTTAAATGTGTTGTTTTTGGTGCACTGGAAATAAAAACTAGAGCCCATTAGCATGAGTGCTTCAAGGGATTACCACTGATGTAACCTTGCAGGGGAAAGGGTGGTTCACCTACAAATGACTCAGGATGTGACCAACAGTAGGAAACCAAGCCGGTGAGTAAGGAAGCAGCATATGCTGCTGATGTAGCTCAACTTTATTCTGTCTCATTTGAGCAAGTTCATTACCTGAGAGTTATGAAATGAGGCAAAAGGGAATGTCTTCAAGACCACAGAGACATACATAAGGATGGTAGGTTAGAAATGTAGACCAGTCTCAGGATGCCAAGATTCCACTTAGTGAAAAGGGAAATACATCTGTGGCAATTAATGAGAAACACAGATATTCCACAGGAGTTCAGAACCTGGAAATTTGCAAGGCTAGGAAAAGATCTAGAGGGATATGACAGAGGACAATTTCATAGGCGTTTGTAACATGATATTTGAGTGGAAAGGAGATTGGTTTGTTTTCAGCAGCAAGAGGAAAATATCTATTTCCATATTTCACACATGGAACATTTCCATTCTTTGGGACCTTGGTGAGGCCTCACCTGCCATATCATTGACAAGTTGTATCTGGCACCTTGGTATTTTAAAGGAAAAGATGATCCGATCACCATTTGCGCCAAAGCCTTCTTGCCTGGGCATACTGATTAAATAAATCAAATCCTTTTGGTGTTCTGAACATCTTAACTCCCGATGATCACCTGAGGACACATTAAGGAAGACTACGAAAACACTGGAAGATTCCCAGGGAAGTGTTAATGCCCACAAGTATATAAGGAAAAAAGCTTCCAAGGATAGAAGGAGATTATCACTCTTGGAGAGTATAGAATTTCAACCAGAGAGGACACTATTCTCATGATAAATTGAACTGCGTATAAGGCCATATGGCTGCTTGAGCAAATCCTGCTCTAGATACTTCAGATCCACTTCCATGCAACAGCATTTGAACATCTTTTAAAAATCATGAATCAGGGGCTAGAGAGAGAATAGAGCAGGTAAGGTGCTTGCCTTGCTTACCCGAGTTCAACCCGTGGCATCCCATGTGGTTCTCTGGGCACAGTCAAGAACGATTTGTAAGAGCAGAGCTAAGAATAAGCCCTGGGCACAGCCAGATGTGGCCAATGTAAAAAACCCTAAATAAATAAATAAAAATATTGAAGTCTGATCCCCAACATGCAGTCAGGCACAAGCCATAAGCACTGGTAGCTGGGGTCTCCCCCCAAAGAAATCAAGAATCTTTCCTAATACCGGTGAGGAAATTTGGAAATGCTGAGCCACCACATTTAGTTACAGTAAGCAATTATTAAGTGAGTTTATTCTTTTGGCTAGTTAAAGGAAAGAATGGTTTAGAGAATGGAGCACACGAAACACAAATTATTTACACTTAGACATAGGTTTTGGATTGGAGCTCTCTTCACTGTGATGAGGCTCTAATAACACCCAGAAACTTCCAAAATTCCCTTTGAAAATGTACCCAGACACTACAGTAATCATTGTTTGCCCTGTCTGGGAGAACTCAATGCTTGATTTCAAAATTCTGGATCTTTCCAAATTGCTCTGTCATCTCCCTTCTAAAGTCTTACTCTTTACTTTCCAGCCTTTTCTCTTCCTCTCAGTCCCTCTCTCTTCCTTCTTCACTTCCTTCTCCTTTTTTCCCTTCTTCCTTTCTTTTCTGCTTTTACCTACATTTGCCTTCCCATTCTCTTTACTTTCTTTCTTCATTGTAGTTACGCTTTTTATTCATCTTTAAAAGTGTTATTTTGTTTTAGTTTTTTGAGTCACATCTGGTGAGGCTCAGGCGTTACTCCTGGTTCAGTGCTCAATAATTACTCCTGACATTTCTTGGGGGACTGTATAGGATGCCAGGTATCAAATCTGGGTTAGCTGCATGCAAGGCAAACACCATACCCATTGTTACTCTCACCCAGTCTTCATCCATTTTGTTCTTGACATTTCACTTTTCTCATTTCTTAGTTTATAACCTTTTTTATGTAGGAGAATTTTGTTTTCACAGGAATTTCTTAGCAATTGCCCAGTGATCTTTCCTGGTAGCGCTTAGGGCACCATATGTGGTGTCAGGATCAAACCCAAGTTGGCATATAAGGCCAATGGCTTATCCACTATACTACATCTCTGTCCTGCTATATTATCTGGTTTCTGGTTTTATTCCCGTTGCTCATTGATCTTCGAGCGGGCACCAGTAACATCTCTCATTGAGAGACTTATTGTTACTGTTTTTGGCATATCCAATACACACGGGTAGCTTGCCAGGCTCTGCCGTGTGGGCTCCATACTCTCGGTAGCTTGCTGGGCTCTCCGAGAGGGGCGGAGGAATCGAACATGGGTTGGGCCGAGTGAAAGGTGAAAGCCCAACTGCTATGCTATCGCTCCACCCAGCCTGCTATATTAAATAAATTAATATTTTTCAAAATTAGCATAGCATTGTTACCTATACAGTTTTGTTTTGCTTTGTTTTTATTACTCTGGAGTTTTGTTTGGGGGCCACACCAAAAATAAGAATAAAGATAGTTCTCATGATTTACTCTTGGTTCTCTGCTCAGGGATCACTTCTCATGGTGCTCAGGCGACCAAACATATGGTGCCAATGATCAAATCTAGGGGATCAAACACATAGGGTGCCAATGATCAAATCCTAACTACTGTACTATCTCTCCAGCCCCTCCCATAATCTTTTTTTTTTATTTCCTTGACAAGTAGTGAACTTAAAATAACTCAACAGTTAAGATTTTAAAGCTTATAAACCCTATCAAACACATATTCTTAGATTTTTAAAAGCATGTTTATGGGTCAAAGAGAAGTCTAAGAGGACAGTCGAAATAGTAATAATCATATGGTCCCTTAAGTACCCCAGGATTGATACTGACAGCAGAACTAGGAGTAAGCACTGAGTACAGCTGGGTGTTGCCCCCTTAACCCCTCCCCATAAAAGCATGTTTATTCTCTCCAAACAAATGACAGCCTAATGACTGTTTCAGTCTTAAAATTTGTGATCACTTACAAGTGAACAAAATGGAAAATTTTAAGAAAGGAAAAAGTTTAGTTTTTCTTGGTATGGCTTTTTTTTTGTTTTTTTAAGGTCTGACATGGGGATGAAAACTTGAAAAGGAGAAACTTTAACTAATTATTTCAACATAATAACAAATAGCAATAATAAAGAATATTAAGCAATTACCAAGGGCTGTGTAACTAGTTTCTGAGTTGTTCTTCTAACAACCTCACAGTAGATTTTGTGTAAAGCATCCTTCTGATACTTTATGAATTCAGTTTCAGATGCATTTTAACTGTCAGCCTATTATTTCATAATATAAGACTAAAAATTTTTAAAAGAATTTTAGAGTAAAACTGTAGAATTTCTAAAATATAGGGGGCATAAATGACAGGTAATTGGATGACAGAGAAGAAAACAGAAATACTTCTCTGACTTCTAGTTCCAATTTGATGTTACATATAAATAATTCAGTTGATGACATGCTTAGCACAACATCAAATTTGCAATGACTATATTTACAACTGAAAATTCTAAATCAACTAGAGAACCTTGGTTCTGAACAATGGGCATGGAACTTATTACTCTAGGAATTATGAAAGGGGCTGTTATGCTGGTAAATATTGTCTATAGTTCTAAATGTATAATTTTTGTGAAACTAGGAGTGGTAAATAATTTGAGACAGGAAAATAATTATTCCAGTACTAGAGGTCCCGACTTAAGATTTTGTTAGGCCAGAAACAGAATCATCTTTGGGGCTGAAGAGATAATACAAGAGGTCAGGGGCTTGCCTTGCAGGAGGCTGACACCAGTTCCATCTCTGACACCACATTTAGTTACTCAAGTACAGCCTGTAGTGTACCCTAGGAACAGAGTGAGGAGTAAGGAGTAAATTCTAAGTAGCATTTGGAGTGCCCCCCTCAAAAAAAAGACAAAAACAAAAACAAAATACCACCAGCAACCAAACGATGATCTTTCTGAATAGGAATATCACAGTGAAGAAACATCACCTTAACTGCATCAAAACTCATCTTGGAAAGGGACCATGTTTTGGAAACTTTTAGTGATAGTTCCATATATTTTGTTGTTAGGAAGAAGGAAAACCACTTTTAAGGAATTTTAAGTGATTCTCAGTAAGGGAATGAGTAGTGATGTTATTCTACTACTAGAGTCATCTTCAGCTTTGGAATTTCTTATAACCTTTTGTTTTCGGTAAAAATTTCCATTTGTTTAATTCTTAAGTTTATTTTGAAATCTTGGTGAGTGGTGAATGGTGGATTTCTATACTTATGCTATAGAATAGGTCCCAGAGAGCATGATATAGCTAGAAGGTGATACAGCTTTAATGATATTGCTTTAGGTTACAGCTTACTCAATAAGCGGATTTCAACTACAGAGTTTTGGAAACAGCTAACCCAGGAGGACATATCACTGTCACTGTCATCCCCTTGCTCATCAATTTGTTCGAGCAGGCACCAGTAACATCTCTCAGTGAGAGACTTATTGTTACTGTTTTTGGCATATCCAATACACACGGGTAGCTTGCCAGGCTCTGCTGCGCGGGCTCGATACTCTCAGTAGCTTGCCGGGCTCTCCGAGAGGGGCAGAGGAATCGAATTTGGGTCAGCTGCGTAGGAGGACATGTATGCGTTTTATTTTTTATTTATTTTTTTAATAAGAATTTTATTTTATTAAATCACCATGTGGAAAATTACAATGCTTTCAGGCTTAAGTCTCAGTAATATAATGCTAAAACAACTATCTTTTCACCAGTGCCCATATCCCATCACCAAAAAACAAACCCACACAGTACACCTCCCATCTCGCCCCCCCGCCCCCCTCCCACCTTGTAACTGATAAGTTTCACTTTACTTTCTATTTACTTTGGTTACATTCAATATTTCAACACAAACCTCACTACCATTGTTAGGAGTACCCACTAGAGTCAGACCTGTTGTGAAGAGAAATGAGGTCGTGTGGCCCCTACTGCCGTCACGCGGTTTTGGATTTCTGTACTTTAACAACTAAGTCCAGGGAGATTTCTTCCAGATATTGGATCATTGCAAGCTTGTAAACCCCATCTGTGGTCATCATAATATGGCGGTCACCACGCCCTTCATCCCCAGAAAGGAAGAGGCGAGAGAGAGAAATACCTTTCCCCTCCTGGGCCGGCATGGGGCCGGCGGCTTAGTTCTCAGGCTGGAAACATTCTGCGAGGAGCTGCCCATGCCGAAAGTAGTTTAGCTGGGTCTGGATTCACGCTTGTGCAGCTGCGGAGAGGCCGCACACACGTGCGGCCCCCGGGGTCACATCTTGGCTGCAGGAGGGACATGTATGCGTTTTAAAATCAAATTTCTGGTTGCTTCTTATTTTGTTTCCAAAACAATCAACATTCCAAGAGATCTTCAAATTATTAACTTCTGTATGCCCAAAGACCCATAAGTAAAAATCCACAGGAGTAAGATCACGTCACAATGTGATCATCTCCTGGTTGTTGTTCTGAAGTTACTCTCCTGTATAGTAGGAGCTTTTCTGAATATTAATCACTTTCCCTATGAGGCAAATGCTACGGACAGCCAGGATGAGCTACCACTGTTTTCTAGACCAACCTTTGTCCCCATGTCGCACCTCTTGCTCCTATTTGCTATGACCTGCAGTATGGTATGTTCTATGAATGTATCTTTCTAGTGAGTCATTAGGGAGGCAGGAAAAGAGTCACATATACTGACACTTTTCTAGCAGGATAAAATGAGTCAGACCCTGGTCACTCTGGACCCCACAGAGCCATAGCAAAGGGAAGTCCCTTCACCTGAACAAAGTCACCATTTCCTGGAAACTGAAGGGAGAAGTTCATCTAAAATTCCTTTGTCAGCCCCACAGCAAAGGCAACAAAAGTCATTAACAGCGCCTGGTTCCCTTTATTCTGTGACTTTGTTTACTTTTGATTAACATTTTACAGTCTTTTGTTTATTTTGGATTCCTTTCTCAAAAGCGCACAGCCATCAGCTTTCTCCTAGGAGTCTGACAGGGAAGCAGCAATGTATACTTTTTAATTGGATCCCTATCTGTGCATGCATCAGGAAATGGACACAATTCTAGGTTTCCAGAGTGGTGGGGTATCTCCCAAGATCAACATTAATCCCTCTCTTTCTCCTGTAACTAAGTCAATTGGAAGCTACACAGATGTTACTCATGTCTGGGCTCTTTGATGTGAATTAAAGATCTTGATCTTCATCTTCAAGGACTCATCCAGCTGCTGGACGGACTTCTCTTTTCCCCTGTTGTCCTGCTCTGAACTTATTCACAACCCAGTGTGCTTTGGGCTATGCCTCTTCCCTGTTTGACCCTCCCACATCTCTTCTACCTGATGGTTCCTGTTGCAGTTAGAGTGAACACACCTGAGCTTACCTCCTATGCTCCAAATGTTCTGGCCTTTTCCTAGTCCCTGCACTCATGTTAGACCTAGTAGCTTCAACTCAATTTTTCCTCAAGACCTTGAGTTTTTAGTTCCCTTTCCTTGGAATATCTTTTGCCAATTTTTTTTAAAAATTATAGCTCCAATGTCATTTTTTTTGTAGACAACTTTCCCCTTTCCTTTTGGCTAAACCATTCACATTATCATATAACTTATTCTATTTCCTTTCCAGTGACTCTTACTATTGTTTTGTTTGTTTACTCATTTAATTATTGTCTTTGTCATCAACAGAATATACATTCTAAGATTGTAGGAATACCTAACATAAATGATTATATCCTCAGTTCTTAAGACACTCCCTGGTACAAAATCATCATTTAATATGAACTTATTGAATAAAGTAGTAGCAGATTAATTATTATGATGATTTATATTATCATCATTTATATAATTGATATCATTATTAGCATAATGTAACCAGAATGAGTGGCTCCAAATATCCTCTCTCTCTTTTTTTTTTTTTTCAGTTGACTCACCATGAATTACAAAGTTATTCATGATCCAGTTTCAGGCTCCAGTCTTCTTTTAGTTAGAATACCAGTCTCACTGGGCAATCAAGCTCCCTATAGAGACACAAGTAGCAGAAGCAGCTCTCTCTCTCTCTCTCTCTCTCTTTCTCTCTCTCAAGTTACAGTACAAAGCTTGCCACCCTGAGAGTCTTTATGCCTAGTTATTGAAAATATATGGGATCAAACACATGTAACTATAAGCATGTGATCAGAATATTTTCAAACTTATCAACTTGCTTATTATTGCATGTTGTACATAAAATATCCTTGATATTTTATGTACATAATTAGAATCACAGAATGTTTTCAAACATATCGACTTTGTTACCTTTCCACATTGTACATAAAATGCCCATGATGATGTTCCACAGGAAAGGCATAACTCATCAGCCTGCTTCTTTTTTTATCTCCCTGTTTAACCTAGTAATTAGCACCCCGAGAGTGCTTATGTTTTGCTAGGCTGCCACTAAAGCTTGTGCTTGGCTAATCACCCTCACAACTCCTCTAGGAGGTAGAAGTTTAGGAACTACAGCTGTACAGTTGACAAAACCAATGCTGAATTGCCCAGCATCATACAATAAATGCTGGGGGCAGTATTTGTTTTTTTTTTTTTTTTTAATTTTATTGAATCACCATGTGGAGGGTTACATAGTTCTCAGGATTATGTCGGTTATACAATTCTCAAACACCCTTCCCTTCACCAGTGCCCATCCTCCATCACCAACCCCCCCAGTATACCTGCCGCCCCCTCCCACCTCCCCAGTCCCCACCCTTGTACTTGATAAGTTTCACTTCGTTTATGCCTTATCTCGATTACATTCCATGTTTCAACACACAACTCACTACCGTTGTTGGGGTTTCCCCCAAAAAAGAAAAGCAGTCCTATTGCCAAGGAGGCATTTGATAGTTCTCCACTGCTAAGAATATAGAGATATTAAGTCCCGCTGTTTGTTACATAACTTTTCTTTTTCCCCCTTGCCCCGCGCCACCGAGTTCACGCCTGTTTAGTAATCGCCACGCTGCCTGACAAGGGAAAAAAAAAACGAAAAGGATGGTTATTTCCCGTCATCAGCAGACGTGGGGCTCTGGCTTAGTTGATAGACTAGTAGAGTGTCTGGAAGCAGTTTCTGGAATCGAAGGTCTTGCGCTGGTATCGGCTCCGGCTCGAGATTCCACCAGCGTCCCACTGTTCCATGTACATAATTTTTCCCCTTATATCCCATTCCCACGCCACCAGGTCTGTTTGCTTAATGGACATCACACTGTAGTTGACGACACGCCGCGTTTCTTCCCGAGAAAGAAGAAAATTTCTTCTCAGCTGGCGTGGGGATATAGCTTAGTTTAGTCTAGAGAGATGGCTACCGTTTTGATTGCCTTCAATATTTCAGCAACAGACTTACTATTCTTGTTAGGATCTCCCACAAAAGTCCGACCCATTAAAAGCGAACCATTACATATTGCTGATGCTGAGATAACATTAGGTCACGCGGCCGCAGCAGCGGCTGCGCGGTTTTGAGTTTCTGTATAAAGTCCAGGGAAAGTACAACCAGAAATAACATCACTACAAACTTTTACCCTTTTATGGTGCTCATAAGATGGAGAAGTCCTGCGCTGTGCTCAGGAGGGAGGAGTTGAGAGAGAGAGACAGGTTAAAAGAATTGGGGGATGCCCGGGTCCCACTGTTTCAGCGCACCGTGGGGTCTCTGGTCCCATGCCGGAATTAGTTCAGTGGGCTGCCTGGAGTCCAAGGGCGCTCCCTTGGGCTCTTCCTTCATGCTCGCTCCGCAGCCGGATCCAAAGGGAAGCACACATGGGGGAGGTGGGTTTAAATATCTATCTGGTGTGGGCGGGGGTCGCCGAGGGGGCAGTATTTGAATCCAGGCGTCACAGATGGCAGAGGCTTCACTGTTTACCTGCAGGTTTGATATAAACAGCCAGTTTGCCACAGTCTCTTTTTATGCCTTTGCAGACCCAGTATGGTTGCCAATATTTTATTTAAAAGACCACATTAAATTTTTCCCCTGTTAAAAACCTCTCTGGCCCATGAACCCCTAACAGATACTTAATTCACTCTGGTCGCAATCAAGACTTGATTTTCTATGTTCAGCAAAGTCTTGCTACCTCACTTTACCTTGACTCTTTCTCTTTAATTATTCATCCCTTCCCTCTATTGACCTGTTCACACCTTTATCACCTACTCTGAGGTGCTGGTTCAGTGCCCCTGGGTATAACCATTGAATTTCATATTTACCTTTATTTTATGTCTCACCACTGTGAACTGGACTGGAGTGATAGCACAGCAGGCAGGGCGCTTGCCTTACACGAGGACGACCTGGGTTCGATTCCCTCCGTCCCTCTCAGAAAGCCCGGCAGGCTACCAAGAGTATCCCACCCACAAAGGAGAGCCTAGAAAGCTACCCATGGTGTATTCGATATGCCAAAAACAGTAACAACAAGTTTCACAATGGACACATGACTGGTGCTTGCTGGAGCAAATCGATGAACAATGGGACGACAGTGCTACAGTGCTACCACTGTGAACTATATGTGTTATTTTCTCTCTCTGTCTCTCATGTAAAATTTGTAAGATCAGCATCTGATTATTTGAGTCTATTTCAATGCATAAGACATTTTTTAGTAATGAACAATACTATCAAAAAACAAAAACTTGCCATAAATAAAAATATGCACTATGGCACAACTCACATGCTGCTAGAAGTAATCACTGAACACAGAGCAAGAAGTATGCCTAAGTGCCACTAAGTGTAAACCCCCCAAAAAACAAGATTAAAAAAGAAAAAGAAAAGGAAGTTTGTTTGACTGTATCTACTGATGCTAAGTATATCATATGACTTAATTTTATACCAAAGAAACACATGTTTTTGTTCATCAAAAGACTTGTTCAAGAAAGGTTATAATGGGGCTGGAGTAATAGTAGTGTATAAAGTGCTTGACTGTATGTGGTCAACCTGGATTCTATCGCTGGCATCCCCTATAGTCCCCTAGCCATTGAGTGACACCTGAGCACAGAGCCAGGAGTAACCTGAGCACCATTAGGTGTGCCCCCCCAAAGAAACAATAACAAAAAAGTTACATTAGCATAATTGGGTATAAATAAAGACTGGAAATCTCTGAAATACCCAATAATAGTAGATATATATATTAATAAATTGTAGTCTATTATATGCAAAGGTTGACAATAGATCTGGGAGAATGAAAAATCTATAACTTTGACATTATGATTTAATGATTAGATGAAAATGACAAATACAATGGTTAGCAACAAGTCAGAGGCAAAGAAGACACCATACAATTTACATTTGGTTTAAAAAATGGCCAAATCTATGAAATTAAAGTCTAAAGATTAATCATTTGTGGAAGAAATAGCATCCGAGTTTGTCTAATCCTGGGGACTAGTTGTACATCTGTGCTTGCCTTTTTGAAAATTAATGAAGCTATCTTTACTTTCACGTGTCCATTTTGTACTGCAATAAAAAGTAAAAAGCATAAAAGGGGATAAGAGGAAGAAGGGCTGAGAGAAGGAAAGAGATGAGTAAAGAGATGAATAAATGAAGTTCATAAACAAGTGTTCTGAATTGTGATGAAATTCAAAACCCTGCAATTTGTTTTGACTCTTTAGAACTAGCAGAACAGCATCTCAAGTACCAACATTTCTATTTCGGTGACTCGGGTACTTTTATAAACCTATCTTAAATGTTAACTAATTGAATCCCGCACATTTGTAAAATCCATCTGGATTTTACAGTTCATGTAAGCATCAGCTCATGTAAGTAAGAATGAGTATGTCCTTCCTAGTTTCCACACTTCTACAAGTGAGTTTATAAATAATTCTATTTATCCAGCTTAGAAAATAGTTTTATTTATCTTGTGTTAGGATTTACTGTTCATCAATTGTACTTGTCAGCAATGAGTGTAATTAAGTATAGACAATTTATCCCTTTACAGAGAGGGTGAAAAAGATAGGGTTATACACCTTCTGCTAATTTGCACCATTTGGAATCTATGCACAAACTGGGGTTCATTCTGCTGGTCCTCACATTGCAATGATCATATTCATACCATCGCTTTAGTAAGTCACAGGTTATATTTCTCCCCCATGTCACAGAAAAAGAATTATATGTGTCCTTCTTTGTTGAGTAGGTTATACACATGAAGACAAAAATCCATGATTTGTCAAACAGAAACTAATCTAGTCCTCAGAAACTAAGGAAAATATCTTCGTGGGGTGTTTCCCCCCCCTTTTCCTTAGGTGGTAAGTGAGAATTTTATAAGTCATGATGGTGTTGTATTTCAGATCAGATAAACTGACAAAAATCCTAATGCATATCAAATGACAGCTCTGAAAAAAACAAAAATAGGCCCCAAATTGTCAGCTTCTGTGTCTGATAGTTCTTGATACTGATACCAGATATGAAAGAAAAATATGCATTTTATTTTTAGATGCGTGTATGTTTCATTACATTAGCAATAACTTGAGGACAAAGAACCACTAAGAGAATCACAGGTCATAAATATTTGAATGACATTCCCTAGCTTCTAACCTTTTCTAGAAAGGTACACACCTTTTCTTTTATAGACAGTTAAAAGCAATTGTGTCTCTCCTATATGCTTATAAGATTTATAATTGTCTTTGGTGTGCATGAGACTATGTGTTCATATATAAATTTAATCATCAGAGGTTCATCTATGTGATGAAAGCATATTAAGCAATGTTTTATTAGTGGAGTGCTCACCAATTGACCTGACTCTTTCCCCTTAGTACTTGGACTAAAATCTTCCCCTCAGGTATTTAGAATTTGGCTTCTTTATAGACAGAAAATCTATCTGTTCTATGTTGTTCTTTAGTAACATTACAATTCAAGAGATTCCTTGAATTATTTTTCCTTTATATTACTGGTTAAATATTAAGATGCATCAATTTAATATCATTTTCTGCATATTAGTTTTGATAGCAACAGGATGATATTGAAAGACTTATAGCAGAAATAAATTGCAAAGAGAAAGGGATAAAGAAAATTTCAAGAGTTAAAAATGGTGTGGTCAAGGTTCATAATCATCAGAGAGGAGTCACAAAATCCTTTTGAAATTGAAGATTTCTTAGGAAAAACATTATTCACGCATGTAAATATAAATGTTGACAGCCACCTCTGTTTAGGTTTCCCTAGCACTAAGCCCAGGGTAAGTATTTGATAGCAAGCTGTTTATTTGACCAGTACAAGGAACTGTACTGAAGTAAAGGGTTGACACTGGGGAGAATAGGCAGGTGATAAAGGATATATTAATAAGACTCTTTCCACAAAGGTGAAAGGCCCATGAAGAAACACTGAATGCAGTGCAAAACACCTTTTTATGGTAACACCCTGGTCAACGTTCCCAGCACTCATCAGTTATTGGTTTGGGCTGCCCTCAATGGCACATGAATTCACAGGTAGTATACAGAAGAAGGTAGGTCTTGGTGTTCCAAGGCAGTCCCATGACTGAGATACTTAGATCGTTCATAGGAAATCAGACTACACCGAACAATGGTGGTTAAAAGAAAAAGTTGAATAAGTATAGATAAGTAAAGTTTACTGTAGAGACATTTTAGGATCCTGTTCTCATTGGATCCCCTTAAAACCATCCATCTTGAATCAATTGCTTAAAGAATTCTATTGAGGGAAAGGCACACTTAAAAGAAAGACTTACTTAGAAATCACAGCTTTGAGAAGTGCCAGATTAAATGCCCAGAGTGGTATCAGTTTGTATAATTATTCTATCTGGGATTCTTTAGAAAGGCTGTAGGAGTCTTAGGGACTCTTAAAATGCCTATGACTCAGTCTGTCTCAGCGGGCCAGTCATGTGACCTATCTTTATGAGAGTCTCCCTCTATGGAATGGTATAACAATGAGCTTTATCATCCTGGGGCTGTATATTGCCTGGACTCATGATGTCGTGAGACCAGTAGCCTCAATACTCATGGATGACACTCTTCCTATTTGTAATCTGCTTTACCCTTACTGACGAGTTGAATCAACAAGGCAACCAAATCTCAGACTTTAGGAAACAAGTCTGGGGCATCAAGTTGATATGACAGAATCACCCAGTGAGTCACTGTCACAGTAGGAATTAGGTGCTAGAATATCTAAATTCCAGAGCATTCTTCAACTCCCCAGGCCTTACTATCGCCTTTTGGAAATGGATGTTAATAATAGCTTTAGTCTTCTCATGAGCCAGAATGACTTATTCACAACCTAGGGAAGAGTCATTCAGAAGTGAGTTAACACTTGTAGGCTGCCATTACATGACAAACGCCAGCCTTAAATCCCTGTGAAATGGCAATAATTTTCTCTTTTCCTGTGTTCACTGAACTGTGATCATGAATTGTCTGATCCATTATATGCTCATGTTATTGGTATATTGTTTCCCATAATGTTTTTGGCATCAATGGACAATACTAATAGACTTGCTGAGATCTCTTAAAAATATTTACCTGGGTAAAAAATATTTAGCAGATTATGTTTGGAAAAAAATTTTATTATTTATTATAATTTAAACTTACCATATGACCCAGAAATTCCACTTCTGGGTATTACCCAAGAGAAATTAAATAGGTTTAAACCAAAAAATTATATGTAACTGTTTATAGCAGCTTTATTACAAATGATAAAGTCTCAAAACAACCAACTGGTGAATGGGTAACTGGTATACCAAGAATATATTGTGGTATGTTTAATCAATAGGATATTTTACTTATTGATTAAAAGTAGTAAACTACTGCTACATGGAACAATATGATGGGATCTTCAATAGTTTATGTAACATGAAATAAACCAGACACAGGGGCCAGTGAGATGGCTCAATGGGATAAAGTACATGCTTCGCTTATAGGAGTTCTTGGTTTGCTTCCCAGCACTACACAGTTCCCCACACATAGAAGTAGTAATCCCATAACTACTGAGCTAGGAGTAGTCCCTGAGTACTGCTGGGTGTGATCCAAAACCCAAAACAAACAAGAAGTCAAATACAAAAATTTACATAGAGTGTAAATCCACTTCAGTGACTTTCTAAAGAAAGCAATACAACAAGTGCAAGAAAGAGGCCTGGGAGTTAGGAAAGAAGAAATAGCATGAGAAAATTATTCTATATTTTGAGTAGAATGATGGTTCCATAATGCTATAGATTTGAGTAGCACAGGTAGGGCGTTTGCCTTACACATAGCTGACCCAGGTTCGATTCCTCTCTCCCTCTCAGAGAGACCGGCAAGCTACCGAGAGTTATCCCGCCCACACAGTAGAGCCTGCAAGCTCCCCGTGGCATATTCGATATGTCAAAAACTTAACAAATCTCACAATGGAGATGTTACTGGTGCCCGCTTGAGCAAATCGATGAACAACAGGACAGTGTTACAGTGCTACAGTGCTATAGGTTTATATATAATAATGTGTAAATAGCTCACTCTGTCCTATCCACTCCAAATGAAAAAGGAAAAAAATGTTAAATTCATGCAGTCATGAAAAGGGTGGTAAGATAGAAAGAGAACATAATGTTATAAACACATAAAGATCTCTGACAATCATATAATAATGTGTCATGATATCTCTCTCAGAGCCAAAATGTCAACAGCAGGAATCCAGAAGCCCTTAAGCCTCAGACTTGACCCCTTCGGCAATTATTTTATTTTCAAAAGCCACATGTCTCTTGTCTGTCCTCTTTCTCTCTCTCTCTCTCTCTCTCTCTCTCTCTCTCTCTCTCTCACACACACACACACACACACACACACACGCACACACAAACTCATACACACACGTTCACACACTGAGAATAACAAGCTTTGCGAAGTGCAAACATTTCCATTGCTGCCAAAGGTCAGGCTGAGGGTGAAGCTCGAAACCTCGAATTTGTCCAGCTGTCATCTCCCAGTGGCAGTCAATACGGTGAATGTCCAGTTCTATCCCGAACATACCTACAAATACATCTACGTGGAAAATACTGGCACATAAATTTAGAGAAGTTTAAAGTGGGAATGAATACCTCAATCTACGGGATGGAAAAAACCTGTGCCCTGCTCCTTGTGGGCAACCCAACCTGTTTGAACTGCTAAAAACACTCAAGGCAAAACAAGGAGAGCTGGAAAAAAAATAAGCTTTTAAGAAAACAGTTCTCTCAATATTCCTAAGTTTAATGGCTCAATATTTAGCATGTGTTTCATAACTCCAGTTTTTTTTGGGGTGGAGGTAGGTAGGGGAAATGGGAATATAGTGGAGGGATTTCAAAACACTTGCTATTTGTAAGGCTTCTTTTTTTATGGCCCATAATGCACGCAACCTTCTCAGGCATGGGGTCAAGATGTCTTCGTGCAGTAGAACTGGACGAATGAGGAAACGTGGAAACCTGGCTTAGGCTACTTCACAAAATATGAAAGCCCTAGAAAATGTCAGCCCAAGTCTGACAATGACTCCAGGGTTATTAGAAGAATTCCTTTTCCTTTCCCTTTCTTCCTGAGCTTAGTCACTAGCTGTGGTTTATCAAGGGGGCCTGTACCCAAGAAGCTCACAGGATAATGGAGTGGGTAGACAAGAGCCAGAGCAACAGACACCAGGAGTCAATGGTCCCGACAAAGTGACATGAGTGCGGCTCCTGAGGGGTACAGAGGCCCCCAAAGTTAAAGTGAACTTTAACGCTAACACTTTCCTTGTATGTCTGTTTGACTATATTCCTTGTTAGCTGTGTGACTAAGGGCAAGTTACTTAACAGCTCTCTGTGCCAAGTTTCTCCTTCTGTCAAATGCAGATAATAATACCACCCTGAACTGTATTTGAGAATGAAATGAGAACTCTGTGCAAAATGCTGTGAGCCAGAGCCAGTGCATAGTAAGTGATCCTAAGGGTGAGAAATGATAACTTGGTTACTCAGGAAGCAACTTTCAAAAAAGGAGGAGCCAGATAAAGAAGATAGGAGCTGGAGCAATAGAACAGCAGGTGGGGAGTTTGCCTTGCATGTGGCCAACTGGGCTTTGATTCCAGGCACCCCATTTGGTCCCGCCCAAGCCTCCAGGAATCTCTGAGAGAGCAGAGCAAAAAGTCAGCCCAGAGCATCCCTGGGTGTGGCCTCCAAACAAACAAAAAACGGATAAGGAAGACCTCTGATTGGACCCTCATTCACATTTACATGCAAGATCTGATTGATGATCCCACAATTCCTCATTTGCATCAGTTATAATCAATCAGGGGACTGATCTGATCCAGCTAAGGGATGGGGACAAAGTGATACATATAAACTGAATTAACTCTGTACAGGGCTGTTGGTGTAGACTACTATTGCTGCTGCTGATTCTGTCACTCAGCCCACAGAGATGTTCCTCTGCTTTCCTTTCCTACCATGCTGCAAATAAAGAGGAGTAGCAATGAAAAAAGATCAGTTAGTGCGAGTGCTTTTCTTACCCAGGATCCAGAAGCACTTTCTTCACCACCCTTAACAATAACCTAAAGCTAGTTATACTTGTTGCAACAATTTTGCAGGAAAGAAAGGGCTGAGCTGAGAGAAGGCTTGAAAGCAGCAGGGGTATAGAAGTCGGCCCTTCAAGAAAAAGTAAACATGGGCAGGTAGGTAGGCAGACAGAAACAGTTCTCAGAGCAGAAGGACATGTCAGACAGGGGGAAATGCTATTATGAGACAGATTAAGACTGTAGGGGACATAAAGAATGTCAGGGCCATTGCATGAAGTTGCTCCCAACATCATGTAATATCAGTCCAGGGTGGGGGGGCATCATGATGTCTGAATAAAGTCTGTATGCAATTCTGATCGACCAGTCAACACTAGAATTGGATGCTCTATTTTAAAATGCTAAAGCTCAGAGCCAAAGTGTTAATGCAAGTGGGGAGGGTGTTTGCCCTGCACTCAGTCAACCAGGGTTCAATCTGTGTCATCTCATATAGTTTCCCGAGCACCTTCAGGAGTAATTCCTGAGTGAAGAGCCAGGAATAATCCCTGAGCATTGCTGGGTGTGACCCAAAAAGCCAAAAAAAAAAAAAAAAACCAAAAAACCAAAAAACCTAAAGCTCAAGGATTTGGGGATTTTATGTAGTTTGGGGGCCATAACCAGTGGTGCTCAAACTTTAGTCTTGGCTCTGCATTCAGGGATCACTCCTGGTGGGCTCAGGGGACCATCAGAAGTCCTGGGGATCAATCCCAGGCCAGTCACATGCAAGGCAAATTCCCTAACCATTGTGCTATCTCTCTAGCCCCTATTAAATCTCAAGTTGCTTCAAAAGAGTACCTTTTAGGGGCTGGAGCGATAGCACAGCGGGTAGGGCGTTTGCCTTGCATGCGCCTGACCCGGGTTTGATTCCCAGCATCCCATATGGTCCCCTGTGCACTGCCAGGTGTGACCCAAAAAGAAAAAAAAAAAAAGAGTACCTTTTACAGGTACCTAACTTGATATACATATGTATATACACATATATACATAATAAACTTCAAAATAAATACAACTGTTCCCAATGACTATTTTGTTTGTTTGTTTGTTGAGGGGACCCACTCAGCAATGTTCAGAGGCTACTCTTGGCTTAGTGCTCAAAAGATCAGTTTTGGCAGTGCTGGGAGACCATGTGATGGTAGGGTTTGATCCCAAGCCACTTGCATGCAAGGCTGCTGAACTGTCTCCCCTACCCCTAAATAGCTATTTTATCCTCATGCTGACCCAAATATAGCTTCTGTGATCTAAAACAAGAAGAAGGCAATCTCTTTTTCATTGCTTTGACATTCAGGATTCGCGCATTTCAAAGAGCCAAGAGCCAGACTGGGCAGATCTCTTTCCGTCTCATGCTCATGTAGGGGTCTGGCACCTTCAAATCAGTCTCTTGGGCTCACAGGCACTTGGTAAGAACATTGAAATCTCATCTTGGTTTGGAGTAAAATCTCTGCTTGTTTTTGATATCTAGAATCTCTACTTTGGTTTTCACCTTGTTTTTATACTGAGTCTGACAGGCACATCTACATACACACATAAGAGTAAAATCAAATTGAGGAATTCTTAGAAATCTCTAAGCCACGTTATTAGTGCCTACAGCATATTTGATTTGTTGAAGTGGTTGCTTCTCTTCCATTGCGCCATGAAACAATATAGTGTACTGTCTTGTCATGTTTAATGATTCAGAGTGAACAAACTTGGATTTTTCTATGGAATTATGATGTAATCAGTGAATATTTTTCAAGAGCCAGGAATAATTTTAGTTCTTTCAGAACTTGATTCAGGACTTAATTCAGATAACAGACATCCTTTTATACTTTACAGAAACTTTTTTAAAAAGTTCATGTAGTCTTTATGTATATGATTTCACTTGTTCTTTGTTAATTTTTGTGTGCTAATGGCCCAGTTTCTCATTTTCATAATTACTGGTAGGTATTTATTTAGAATCTACTACATACAAAAAACCACCTATTTCTTTTATGCATGTGTTCAATTTGGAAGATATTTTAATTTAAAAAAAGAAAACAAACCGAGGAACTAATATTATAAACATTCATTTTAAAATAATGTTGTTTATAATAATTATGGTTTTAATATTTTTTGCAATAATTTTTAAATTGGGGGATGGTCACACCAGCAGTGCTCAGGGGTTAGTCCTTGCTCTGTACTCCAGAATTACTCTTGGCAGGCTTGGAGGGCCATATCGATTGCCAGGATTCAACCTAGGTCAGCCACATAAAAAGGAAAGTGCCCTACCTACTATACTATCTCTTCAGCCCATGTTTACAATAATTTTAAATATGCTTTTTATAATAACACAGAACTTATATCATAAGATTCCAAATGAACAAATGTTAATATTTGATGATAATTTCTCAAGGTAAATATATGTGTTAAAGTAAGCAAATATTCCTGGGATTTAAATGCCAGTAAAAAATTCACTAACTTTTTATAGGGACTAAGTCATATTTTACATTTTGTGAAAGATTCAAACTTTTCAGAAACACTTATCATTTTATGTATATCTATGCAACATTTTAAGTATGTTCATCTTTCTAGGTCTCAGTTTCTTCACCTGTGAAATGGGAATAAAAATCACACCAACCTCAGGGTGGTTGTGGTATTAGTCTAAGCTAATGCATGAACCTGGTGTATAGTAAGTGCTAAATAAAAGTTAGCTCGTGTTATTCCTTTTTTGTTTGTTTGTTTTTAACGACCATACTTCCTCAGGGGTTCATAGTCCAGTGCAGAAGCAAATAGAAATCTTTACAACATAATGATAAGTGCTGCAATAGAATTTAGTGCAAAGAAAAGCAGATAAGAGAGGTGAGGAAGGCTTCTCAAAGGTAAGGTGAACTTTGATCGGGTTCCTAGAGAAGAAAGCACGTTCCATTAAGTGAATAAAGGAGAATTTGCTATGGGGAGGAATGGGATGTTTTGATCCCAGACTCCCAATGTCTGCTGTACAGAGGGGAAAGAGATGTGGGTAAGTAGTGGATTGAGGGCACAAATGGTTCCATGTTAATTAATAACAGAGGAAAGTGTATACATCTCCGTGTGTTTGTGGAATTGGAATCTGCTGTTTACTAGAAACTTACATGTGAAATTTCCTTCTTAATGAAAAGACTCATCAGTAATGTTGACCATTGTCTGCCAATTTGTGTAGTATTGGCATTCACAGATATATCACCAGGGAGAAGAATCTGAAATGCAGCCAGACTGATTATATGAATTATGATCCTATTGTTATTGATAGCCAGATTTTTTACCATGAATGTAGAATTCCCAAAGACTCTAGAAGATGCAATGCTATTCATTTTTATGCATACATTACCCAGGAAGAGTGATCATGGACTTTGAACTCAGAAAGACTGTGGCAAAATCCTAGCTCTGTACTAATTCTCTATCAGCAACCTAGAGCCCTTCTCTCTTCAGAACTGCAATGGATTGCTGGCCCAGACTCCTTCATCTTCTGATTTGGGTTGGCATCAGACAATGGATGGGGCTAGCAGGAACGTAAGAGCAGTTGGCATACTCATTCCTCACATATCTTCTTGGCCTCTCTCTAGGTCTGGTGTAGACTGAGCTGGTGTGCCCAGTAGCTACAACTCCTGCTGTGTGGCAATTCCTCTTTGTTTCTCATGTCACTTCTTCAGCTCTCAGCCAGTGCCAGTTCCATTTCTTCTTGGGATCCTTTCATTCTTTCCACCTCCCCATAAAAAATATGAAAAGAAAAGAAAAGAAAAGAAAAGAAAAGAAAAGAAAAGAAAAGGAAAGAAAAGAAAAAAAGAAAAGAAAAGAAAAAAGAAAAGAAAAGAAAAGAAAAGAAAGAAAAAAACTGTTATGAACTTATTCTTAACCTGTCATCTTTTCTCAGGAGGGACCCTGGCCAAATCAACTCTGAACTTTTTGCTCCTAACTTTGTACAAGGACTTTGACCTTCTTGTTTCCTGTAGATGAAAACAGATGATGCTATATATAAGGAGCCTTCCACATCAGTCCTTGAGTTTGATCCCCAACACTGCATGTTCCCTGGAGCACCACCAGGGGTGATCTGGTGGTCCCCAGCTTTGAGCACCAATCAATCCATTAGGCCTTCAGCCTTTGGTCGAGTTTCTCTGGAAGTAGGTCCTGGGCCAGGCCACTACATTAAAAAAAAAAAAAAGTTGTTTTAAAGGGTTCGTGTTTTCATAAGCCTTTTTGGGAGGAAGTAATGAGATCATCTGTTTTGATATATAATTTTTAAAGCCTTCAACTTGGTGGCTTGACACACAGCAGGCACTCAATAAATTGTCATTGCAGTTAATGCTAAAACTGCTATCGCTGTTGGTGTCCAATAGAACTGAGATATGGAAAGGCCCTGGGACATCGCCAAGGGCCCTGCCATGATTTGATGACTCAGGAAACTGAGGTCCAGGATCTGGTGGCCCAATTCATATAACTCATTAACAATGGCGTGGAGGATGGTGACCAGTGATGTTGAAAGCCGGCCTTCTGTCTTGAGGACAATTCCAAGTCCTTTCGTTATTGAAGGTGTTGATTCCCGTGGTGACGTCCCCTACTCATTTTAGAAAGGAGTTACATAAGCTCCTCTCCCTCCCCTAACGCTTTATTTGCTCCCTCTGAGAGGAGCATCATACTGTCCCAAAATAAGCAAGAATTCAAGAGAAAATCCCTGTTTCGCTGCTCCTGGTTCCCAGCTGCTGACTCATTTACTCCTGGGCCTCCGTGCTCTCACACATCAATCACTGGACCGGGAAGAAACGCGGCCCATCTCTCTGGGCTGTTGGGAAGCTTTGTGACAGGGAGGGCTGGTCCCCAGAAGCTTCCTTCCGCTCTGTTCCAAGAATGGTTCCCCGCGAGCCAGACATCCAAGCTACTGGTCATTTGCTGTTTTTAAAATCCATGTGAGGAGATCCCAGCAGAGGCAGAACCCAGCCAGAAATGTCCTTTAACTATTTGAAGTAGCTAGATTTAAGGAGAATTTAAAAAAAAAAAAAGTGAATGTTTGCTTCATCATCCTATGACTCAGCATCAAATCCAAATTTTAAATATATGTGCCAAGAGCCAGACGTGTCAGGTTCCTGGGGTCAGTGGAGAATTCCCCCTGCCAGGCTGAATGCATGCAGGCTTAACTATCTTCTTTCCCCCAACAGTAAGAAACTTGAAATGATCTTCCCGTTACTCTCAAAACGTGCTTTACTCCCTCCCAGTCTGGCTTGTGTCTGCCAATGCCGGCTTGACGTTACCTGATATTACTGCACAGAAAGCCCGTGTTTGCAAAATCCTCAAAGAAGTGGTTGATTCAGGGGGAAAATATTAGTGCAACCATTTGTTTCACTGAATTAATGAATCAGTCCAGGTAAAGTCTGGTAAAAGTCCAGGTAAAAGCTGGTAGCGGGGAGTCGGCAAAGCCTAGTGTCCTGGGATGATCTCTCAGCCTCACTGCAGGCAGGGGCTGGGTTCACAGGGATATCCTGGCGGAACTGCTTTGCACTCAGGGCAGCTTTTTTTTTTTTTCTCCCAGTAGTTTGTTCTTGGCTATTTCCAACTATTTGAATCCTTCTCAGGACACCTTACCCCCAACCCTGAGCCATTTTCACCTTATCATGCTTGAAGGTTGTAAAGCGATAAGCCTTTGGAGCTTTTCCCATTGTTTCTTTTCTCATTTGTTACAAGCAATCTTGGAAAACAAAACAGCTCTGGGTCCTGCCAAAATAAGGTGGGGTGGTGGGGGGAAGGGGAGGGATGTTCCCTCAGACATTTAAAGGTCTGGCATAAAAATGATGTTAAAAAGCAATAAAAACCATTGATTTCAAGGCGTGGGGGGGATGTCTAGATCACCCTTGACCCCGGAATATAGGGAGGCTGCACTGTCCCATTCATCGATTTGCTCGAGCGGGCACCAGTAACCTCTCCAGTGTGAGACTTGTTACTGGTTTTGGCATATAGAATACGCCATGGGGAGCTTGCCAGGCTCTGCCTTGCTGGCTGGATACTCTTGGTAGCTTGCGGGGCTCTCCGAGGGGGACAGATTAATCCAACCTGGGTTGGCCGCGTGCAAGGCAAACACCCTACCTGCTGTGCTATCGCTCCAGTCCATAGAGGGAGGATAAGGAAAGAAATAGAGTGAAGGGAGAAGATAGTTGAGAAGGAGCAGAAAAAGGAGTCGAGGGGACCAGATACATGGGTGGTGTTAAGGAATGACAGAGCTAAATACCCAACCTGCAGAGCCAACAACACTGAAATCATGAGGTCCAAGCTTAAATATCCAAATTTAAAAGGTGCCTGTCAAGATGGCAGGCTGGGGCTGGGGCCCGGTGGGGGAGGGCAGAGTGGGAAGCTGGAAACACTGGTGCAGGGAAGTTCACACTGGTGGTGGGAAGGGTGATGGAATATTTATGTCAAAAACCCAGCTCTGAATAACTTTGTAACTCGTGGTGCTTTCATAAATGTGTTTTAAAAAGCAATAAAAGGATATTGTGAAACCTTCAACACCGAGGCAGGAAACATCCCCCTCTCTCTTCTCTCTCACTTCTCCTCTCTCTCTCTCTTCTCTCTCTCTCTGTTCTCTTTCTTTTCTCTGTTTCTTCCTTCTCTTCTCTCTCTTTTCTTTCTTCTCTCTCTCTCTCTCTCTCTCTCTCTCTCTCTCTCTCTCTCTCTCTCTCTCTCTCTCTCTCCCTTTCCCCCCCCCCTCTCTCTCACTCTCTCTGTAGCTCTCCTACCAACTGGGATGTGGCTTCCCCTTGTTTGAGCATATTTCGTGGCACAGTAACCCTGGGAGCGCTGTGGGAGCTCTTGCACGCAGTGGGTTGCAGGAAGACGCAGGGTCATGTAGACTTAGCCATAGGGCACTGCTATGGCTAAGCATCGGAGCGTGGTGTGCTCTGAGCATCTCAGCTTCAAGATTGAGACGTGTGGACCTAGGCCACCCGGCAGTGGGGTTCTCCCCTCATGCAGCAGCTCCTGTTGCCACTCTGAAGAATCAAAAAGTCTCCTCTCTTTCCAGCCTTGATCTTAGGACAGCAAAAACGGTGATTTGGAGACGCCTACCCTTAAGTGCTACTTCATTCTTTCATGTTAATATGCCCTGAGCATGTTCTGATCAAAAAAGACACACAGACAGACGGAAGGCTGGGGAGAGATCCATTTTGTTTTCAAGGAAAGTGTGGCATAAATAGTATCGGTTGGGGGAAGGCCCAGTGTTCTAAGTACTTGAGCAGCCGTGCCCTATGGCTCAGTCTACATGACCCATTTTAGAGGTTGACTACATGAGGTCCAGATCCCAGAAGCAGTTTGTACCAGCCTTCAGAACTGGGGGGCTTCCTGCCAGGTTGCTGGGGGCAGTTTTGTTTTCTGAAAAAAATGAGAATAAAGTCTAGGTGGAGTTTTGGCAAGGGTCAGATAAGGTCATCCGTGTGAGTGTGGGATGTCTCTTGTTCTCCCCAGCAATTGTGCCAGGGTTTGGGCCACAGCTTGTGCCTCACCTAGTTTCCATATTGACACAGGGCAGCAGTGTTCTCACCCTTCTCCTCTCCCTTGATTCAGTTTACTAGATGTCTCAAGGCAGAGCTTCTCTCTAGTTTTTATGGTGAAGCAGTGAACTTGCGAAGCCATCCTTGATCTGGCCCCCACCGGCGAGATGCCCTGCATTCCTGCTTTGTACCTCGGGCAGCTGCAAGCATTGATCTGCAGAGGATGCTCAGCCTCCTTTGCCTCCACCTTTTACTTGAAAGCCAAACCAGAGTGACTCACCCAGCAAAGAAGGGAAACAAGTTTTCCACCAACGGGGTGTCCCCAACCACACTCAGAGTTCTGAGCACAGGAGCGAGGGGGAGGACAAACAGTAAGGCTTCTCTGAGAGCTCTCTTCTTCCCTCCGCACTGCCAGCCCTCACCCTTTGATATGTCATCTTCCACCCCTCCAGTTTCTAGAATACCTAAGACCCTCCCCCAGGATCCTTCTGCCCGATTCTCCTGCACATCTATTAAACTCAGCAGAATGCCACTAATGTCTATGAGTGCCAACACCAGGCAGCTGTTATCTTAGGTACAGGTAAGACAAAAATGATCACGGCATGTTATTATTACATCTGTGTTCGTACATACCATCGTGATGATCTGTGAAATGATCTGATTAATTAAGATAAACATTCCAAGCAATCCGTGAATCAGACAAACCCCTTCTAGTTGGTTCTGGCTATGCTTGTGAGGGCTTAGGTGTGGAGGTTGGAGCTAGCGACGTTTTGACCTGAGTTCAAAATTCAACTCTGCCACATACTTGCTCTGTGACTCTGAGGAGGTAACTTAACCTCTCTGTTCAGCATATGCTAGAGCTGCTTTGAGAAACCCAACTCTACCTGCCTCTTCCCAACTGCATTCCTTGACTTCAGGTTGGTCCTTTTGAATCTTCCTTGACTTAGCAAAGAATTGGCCCAGTGGAACGGCTAAACCTTGTGTGTTAGGACACTGGGGCCTGGGATTTGGGTTGTTCCTAATTATCAGCATACCACTGCCTCTTATCATAGATATCTTTGTCTTTCATGTGAAATTAGGCAGCTTACTACTGCAGTGAATTGCTACGAGGGTTAAATGATATTGAAGACACAGATTACATGATGGCTTTTATGTTTTTGTTTTTGAGCTGTGCCCAGCTCTGCTCAGGGATACCTTCTGGCCCTGTGCTCAGGGTTCACTTCTGGTTGGGCTCAGAGGACCGTGTGGGATGCCAGGAATGGACCCTGGGTTGAGAGAGTGCAAGGCAAGCACCTATCCACTGTACTATCTCTCCGTCCCTGTTGGAATTATTTTAATAGTTAAAGGAGTTTCTCCTAGGGAGTCTTTCGGTAAGGATGCAGTAACCAGGGTTTCTAGAAATTGCAGGACATGCTGATCTAAAGGGATGAAACCCCATCCAGATGCTTTTAACATGGTCTTCTAAAACAAAAGCAACTTCTTGCTGGGGAATGACTCAGCACCCTTCTCCAGGAGGTGGGGTCTGCTTCCCAGGAATCCACAGCGATTAGTGATATAAGGAATAACCCTCTTGACCCCGGCAATCATCAGTGCTGGGGAAGGAAGGAGCTTGTTGATTAAGTGCTGACCTGCAAATACCACCAGCGCAGGTGTCCAACCATTTCACTCTTGAGAAGCTGGAGTTGAGTTTCGGAGGTTGCTTGGGAGGCTTCAGGATGTACTGCAGGGTAACTGGAAGGACATGGGGTGAGCAAAAGGTTTCTGCTGCATTACCGAGAGACACATGATAGCTCAACAGGGAATGGAGAGTCAGGTTTAATATTGTTTCTGCCCCACACTTAATAATTGAGGTCAGTGGTTTTATCCAGTCATCACAGAGGGCCACAGGGAGGCCAGGCCTCTAAGTCCCAAGAGGCAAACATGAAGGCCGACGCTGTAGGAAACAGCATCAGGGTTTAAAGCTCTGGCTCTTACCTGCTGATGCAACTGGGAAACATTCATACCTCCCTTACCCTTAACTTTTCCCTGAGCCCAAATCCTCACTATGATAGCAGATTGTGAAGCAATTTTTGGGAACATAGGCCTTTCCTGAATTAGGGAAGGATTGCCTAGTAGGCACGTATCTGATCACTTAGCATTTGTGGTTCCATATCTGGCAGTAGGAGCTAGAAACTCCAGAACATCACACTCACTTTAGGAGAGATGGACGAAGGATGAAAGAAGGGAAAAGCCTTGACTGGGAAGATGCTTTTGATCCAGTGGGCAGCCTCTTAGGGACCCTGGGAAAAAAGAGGTGCAGTCTTCTTCTGGGAAATAGGGTGCTGGGTGCAGAACGAGAAAATGAGGCATGGAGCCAGGCCAGTGAGGGAGATGAGTGCTGAAGGCCTGGGTGGAGGCCTGCAGGAAGCATCAGGGACACGTCTGCTTGCGGGACCTTTTGCCCGTGCTAAATATTGAGCTAGAAGGCTCAACAGGAAAGAAGCTTGTGATAGCAAAAGGGGTCAAAAACGGGAAGGGCATTCAGAGGGCAGTAACCACGATGGGCTCCGTGGCCTTGTCGCAGCAGGGAGAGTGTATTTTTGGCTTATAGATCTTGTGAGCAGAAAGAAATCAGGAAAGGGAAGCTGAGCATTTAATCCTACATAGATCATGGGCCCTGACACCCTATTTAGTGTGTCACTCTTGAGAAGCTGGAGTTGAGTTTCTGAGGTTGCTTGGGAGGCTTCAGGATGTACTGCATCCTGAGTGAATGAGACGTTGTCAACACTTTTCAGAAGCTTGGAAACCACAGGGCTTTAGCATATGGAGGGTCTGCACTGAGTGAGGGGGGCAGGCATCCACCACACCCAGCTCTGCCTTTAACCTACTCCTGATTCTTTAAGACTCAAAAAAAAAATCAGTCGTGTTAAGTAGATGTGCTCAAAGTAGCACTGGGGTTCAGCTTCTCTCTTTCTTCCTTCTCCGCATCCCTCTTCCCAATTACTCCACCTCCACCTCAGACACCCTTCCTTCTTCCTCACCCCTCCACTTCATCCTGAGGAACAGCTGCCTTTAGGAGCAGAAGTTTTGAATCTTCTAGAAGTCAAACTAGCAAGTATAAGAGGCCATCTTTCCTCTACCCACTAAATATATACTAGATAGCACAGCAGGTAGGGCATTTCCCTTGCACGCGGCTGACCTGGGTTCAATTCCTCCTTCCCTCTTGGAGAGCCCAACAAGCTACTGAGAGTATCCCGCCCGCAAGGCAGAGCCTGGCAAGTTCCCCATGGCATATTCAATATGCCAAAAACTGTAACAAGTCTCACAATGGAGATGTTACTGGTGCCCACTAGAGCAAATCGATGAACAACAGGACAACAGTGCTACAGTGGTACATTCAATGCAGGGAACATGCCTTCCCGGAAATGCAACAGAGACAGAGATAAGAGAGGTAATAATTGATCCTTCTTTCTGTTTTCTGTCTTGTAAAACAGATGTTTATGTTTCATGTTTATGTTTACCTGACATGACAACACCCTGACCTCACCTCCTATCTTTTTCTCTTGCACTGGAAAGCAGGGTAAACTCAAATTGATGGAGCTGCGTGTAGGAGTTTCTTTCTTTTCTAAAATTGAGAACTTTAGTGATTTATTTTTTTGCTTCTAAATTCGGCCAGTGATCTACTCTGCTTTGAATCCATACTTTTGAAACACACACTATTTTTTTTCATCAGTAAAATGATGGAAACCTTGCAAGGTATTGTGAGGCACGGATGATGCACTGCATGTAAGTAATTACTTAGTTCCCAACACTTAGCAAGAACTCAGGAAATATTAGCTGAGTGTATTATTCATGTTTGTTATTGAAATTCTTTGGGACTGGCTAAAATTTTATTAGCTTTTCACCCACAGGCTATGTATTAAATGATAAGCAATAAATTATTATGCATATCTTAATGTCTAGAGAGGAGTTAATTCTTTCTATGGACATATTACTTATTCTTGCAGGTCAACTCACACTACCGACTACATTTCTGACCAAATAAATAGTAAGTTTTTAGTTTTATCATGAGTCTACTATGCATGTGTAGATTGAAAGGTGAAAGGGTATAGCCTTTTGCTTTGAGAGACTTGAGTGAGAATGAATTAAATGTTGGTTAGCAGCATTTCTCTTGGTCTTATAATGATATGCTTTTGCTCTTAAAATGTGTGGCAGAACTTGTATGTTGTTTCAGAATTTTTACTTGTTTTTCCTTTTTAAAGTGCAAGTGCACCTTCTAAGGAAACAGACCTATTGACATTGAAAATGAGTCATAAAAGACATGTTGCTGCTTTCCTTTTGAGGGATTTTTCAGTTTTTTTTCCCTCATTAAATTTTAGCAGCAGGAAAATATGGACTGTCGGAATCTGCAGGGTTATGATTTAATGGAAACCTACATCCCTTATGTGTCCACTACCACAAATCCTGAGAAAAAAGCCTAAAATCACTGAGAATCTTTCTAGAAAGACTGATTGTCAAAGAACTGCCCTTACTCTTTATTTTCCACAAACCAAATGGATTGACGTTTTTAAAAAGTGAGGTTGACAAAAAGCTTCTTATGGGAGCTTAGTTACATACTAAGCAACTGTTTTTAAGGGAGGAAACTTAGCAAGAGAAGGAGAGAAAAGTTAGTGCAGCCCAGAGCCTGCCTTGCAACTGCACATTCTTTTGGTCCATTTGGTCAAAGGGGCAAAGTAAGAGGGACCAGCTGATTGGAAATCTCTCAAGGACAAATCACTGATGAGGAATGCACATTTTCCAATCCTGCACATACTTCTCCAACTACAAATTAATTACTATGTTCCAGCATTAAGGCAAAGACTTTTTTTCAAATCTGAAAAATTAGGATTTCTGGGGCTGGAGCAATAGCACAGCAGGTAGGGCATTTGCCTTGCATGCGACCGACCCGGGGTTCGATTCCCAGCATCCCATATGATCCCCTGAGCACCGCTAGGGGTGATTCCTGAGTGCAGAGCCAGGAGTAACCCCTGTGCATTGCCGGGTGTGACCCAAAAAGAAAAAAAAATTAGGAGTTCTCCCTAATACTGCTGAGAATACTACATAGAAACTAAGGTTTTGACGCATCAGCCCCTGACTCTCTTGGCAGGGTAAGGCTGTTGGGTATATTTGAACAAAATCCAAATGTCCTCTGTGTTCTCAGCATGTATAGCATTGCCTGGTGTGGGGCAGGATCATGACAAATCCTGGGCTGGAGGGACTCCATGAGCTGCTCAGGTGCTCATTTGCCTTTTGGGGGACAGTGGGGAGGAAGGGGTTCTCCAGCAGTATGCAGGGTCCTGGGGTGTCACTCCGGGAGATACTCGACCAAGCTTGTGGGCATGATATCTCAGTGCTCAAGCCGGATGAGGTGCTTCAGTGGCCTGGGGTTCACCAGGGCTAGACAGGTGATGCTTATTTTATTATTCAGGCACGGGGAGGGGGGTGAGGCGTATGTAAAGGGGCATGTGGTAGTGAGGGGTTATTCATTTGTTTTTCTGTTTGTTTTGTTATTGCGGTAGGGAGGGGGCCACACCTGACAATGCTCAAGGGTTACTATGTTCAGCTCTCTGGGAACACTCTAGTCTTTTCTGTTTTTTTAAGGAATCTGACTAGGATGTTCAGCCGTAATGTTCAAGATGTCTGCCTTTCGTTAAAGTACTTGTAACCCGAGGAAGTGAAGCAATCTAACCTCCTGGCTTTCCATTTCCTTCTTTGCAAACAAGGCCATTGGGCCTTTATCTAGTTTTTTCCATTTTGGTGAAGGAGAAAGAACAAATTAACTCTATGTTTTGAAGGGTTCCATTTCTTCAGTGTGAGGTTCCTGGTTTTTAGATTCTTTTTCCTTTACATTTTCCCCCTATGCTTCTTTTTTTCCGCCTCTTCTGACTCTCCATGTTTTCTCCTTAGAATCGCCTGAAATCTCAGAAACAGCAAGAACACGAGAAAGAAAAAAACACTTCACGTCCTCAACTGGTACGTTAATGTAGTTCCCAAAAAACCTCATCCGGGGCTGGAGCGATAGCACATTGGGTAGGGCGTTTGCCTTGCACGCGGCCGACGGGGTTCTATTCCCAGCATCTCATATGGTCCCCTGAGCACCGCCAGGGGTAATTCCTGAGTGCAGAGCCAGGAGTAACCCCTGTGCATTGTCAGGTATGACCCAAAAAGGAAAAAAAAAAAAGACCTCACCCTAGAACAGCTCTTAGATTGCTGTTTTCCCCTGTGACTTTCTATTTTCATTGCTTTCTTGGACTTATATTTTTATGTTCATTGAAACTTTGGTTATAATTCCTTTTGTGATTCCAGGTAAGGTGAAAAATACTATTAAAATATGTCCTTTCAACTAGGCATTAGCAAAATATACCTGATTTCCTCAAGACATCTTTCTCTACTCACGTTATGGCATGTCTACTTGACTTCATGTGATTATTAATCATGCACCTAAAGGAATAGATAAACCTTAAGACAGAATTCATCTCAGCAAATGTTCACTCATCATCCCTCATGTGCCTGGCTCTGCAGCTAAGTTTACAGAGGCTACAGAATGAGTATGTCAAAGCTTATGATGGAGGAGATAGGAAAAGATAAGTGAGAATTTTCCTAGGCACAAATTGACTTCTGTATCATAAGGAAGTCAGTAAAGGCTGGAGGATTGAAGCAAGGGAGAGATTTTGTGTGTGGAGGTGATTTGTTTGGCAAAGTCTTTGGGGTTTGACAAGGTAAAATCTTTCCAAACCCTTGAGTGCTTGAGTATGGAACTCAAACCTTCCTCTCTTGGCAATAGTTTGTCGTGGATGACATCCATGCCAGGAAAGCATGATCCCACCAGAATTTGGGGGAGATAAATCTGGCAGTAGCATTTGAGATTGTCAGTCAGTGGGAGACGAGGTGAGGGGAGCTTGGAAGGAATCCTCTCCATCTCTTTCTCCTGGTTGTAATGCTTCTTTGCCAATGCCACTCCATGTGGTTGGAGCTGCTCACAGCTATAAAAATGTGTTGACCCAAGAGGTTTAATATTAACCAAAGTTATAGTCAAAGTCAATTTGGAGGATTCAAGAAAAAATCTGATGCTAATAGAGAAATAGAAGTCAATATTTGTAATGTGAGTCACAGGCTCAAAATAGAAAAGTAAAACACATCACTCTCTAGCTCCCAGAGGGCTGTGGGTTCCACAGAGCAGCCCATCTGGGAACCAGGCATGACCACCCTCTAGGGCCATTGTAAAATTTCCTCTGGCCCCTTCCTCTAATCCTTAAATTCCAGTACACGGTTTTCTAGTGGAATTTACCAGATCCCCAGCCCCAGTGAAGTCATAGCTTGTTTTGAGTGGGTCAGTGGAAAAAGATTTTTTCCCCCAGTTGTCTGTAACCTTTCTCTCTAGTGACGTGACATGGAACTAACTTATCATGACTTTATTTTGTAGCCAACACTTCATTCCACAGTGGCTATCATTATTTAAATCCTAACCTCTTGCCTGTTGCCTATTTTGGAGAAAGCCAAGAAGAGGTGCTAAAATAAATAATCCAAAACGATACATTTTTTCTGTTGTTATGTAATCAAAGGTATGGTACGTTAATACCAAAGAGGTGGAGCGTTGTTCACAAAAGCGTTCTGATAGGTTGGGGAGCTTCTGGAATTTTCTTTGATAAAATGGTTTTTGTGAATGAACATTGACAAAACTTTGTTCTAGCTTGGGTGCTACTCTCAGACTGTGGCTTGAGCATGTTTTGTCTTTTTTTTCTAAGGAAAACTAGAGGATTTATATGGTTAGTGGCAAAAGAGGGGCAACTATAGCTTGCATAACCTATGAATACAAGTTACTTTCTTTACATAGTGGCTTACCCAATTCATGGGGTGAAATAAGCAACAAAGAAAGACTTACACTGGCTGTACTTCACCCAGTGCACTGGAACATTATGGGGCCAGATAACATCTTATTATTAGTGACCACAGGAAGAACAAGTCATTCAAAACTGAGTTTTCCAGTGCTACACTGGGTTTGAGTTTGGTTTGATTTTATAGCCCCAAAAGTCTTTTTTGAAGAGCTAGGAAATGTTTTATGTTCAATTGCCCCTGATCTCTTTTTATTAAGGTGCAAGAAGGCCAATTTGGAAAGTTCAGTAGAGACAATACTTGCTTTTGGTTAAGTTCTTATATTAACTGGTGATGGGACTAAAAAAACTAAAGATGATTAAACAGGGAAGAAATGGGCAATAGGAATTCTGAGCAGGGCCAGAGTGGGGCTTTACTAGCCATTGGTAAGAAAAGTTGGGCAAGTGGCTTAAATATTCTGTCTCAGAGTTGGCCATTTACCCCTTCCTGATTCAGACTTGACTGAGAATGGGTGGTTTATCATAAGTCACCGATCCTTGACCCAGCATCTGCCTCCTCATCAGCATATTGGTCATAACCACATCTCCCTCCCAGCATGTTTGCAGAAGTAATTAATGCTTAGGAGGAATTTTTGAGATCACCGATAAAAGACAGACTACCTGCCCAGGGTGTCATTATACTATTTTATGTTCTCCTTAGGATAAAGCCAGTGATATATTATAAATGAGGCAGATTTATAAACCATGTAGGGGAAGAGCCAGATTAACAATTTAGTTTTGCTTTGTTTGGGGACCATACCTGGTAATGCTCAGGGGTTACTCCTGGCTCTGTGCTTAGGGATCACTCCAAGCAGTAGTTGGGTGACCATATGGCATACCTGGGATTGAATTCAGGTCTTTCATGCAAGGCAAGCACTGTGCTTACTGTGCAATCTCTCTGGCTCAAACAATTTTATTTCTACTAGACTAAACATTATGCTTGTACTCTAAACTTCAGAAGTGGTGCTGAGCTCTGCTTGAGAAATCTCAATTGCTTTCAGATTCACAATGAAGTCACATTTCATAACTCTATTTAGACTTCTGTAGAAATGATATCATTAAAAACAGAGCATCTCCACATATTACCCATGAAAACTGACTTAGTACATAGCTTCAGCAATACCCTAGCTACACATGACCTTTTTCAGATTTGTTTCTGTTTCCCTAGAAGATACATATCTCTTCCGACAATACACAGGATGTATAGTAACTGATAATTTTAGTTTATTATGCACATGTGAAAATTGGAGAGTCACCAAAACCCTCCAGGGTAGGATCCTCCTCTTACAAAACTCAGAACTATGATGCATGTGAGACATAGATTAAGAGGACTTTTTCCCCCCAAGGAAGGGGCACTGGCCTGAGAGCTAGCACGGTTATTATAGGATACCTCGATTAGATATTTCGAAAGAAAGGTGGAGATGACCAAAGGGCAGAAGGTCACCTACGTAACAAGACCCATGTGAGACACTAATTAAGATGGAATGTTGAAGGAGGCTACATGTGTCTTGACGACATAATTTCCAGTAAAATTACTCTAAATGGATCTGGATCTGCCTTGATATTTTCCAAAGGGTCACATCTTATTTTATCTAGAATTCTTTACCAGAAGTTCAAGGATGATAAAACTCAGGGGGTCAGCAAATATCTTGCAATGAATGTTATCATGTTGTTTATTTATTCTTAGGGAGATAGGGAATCCTCCTTTCACTCTATTTCTAACCATAGTCTGTGACCCTTAAGAACCACTTTGTCATATGAACTAGTACAGAGCAATCATTCGTATTTGGAAAACTATAAGTGAAATAAAGCCCAAAATATAAGTTTTGTTATTAAAATTTATGTGCAGTATAACTTTGTCTTTATATACACATCAGGCATATTATTTTTAGAAAACAGTTCATCGTGTTTTTCTTGATTTCGTTTCCATATCCTGATATTTTTATTGCCCTGATATTCCCATCCAATGACAATTTCTCAATCAAAGTCTGAGAGAAATACAAAGTATGTGACCTTTCACCCACTTTTAATTCAAAAGAAGTATCCTAGAAGGTGTGTCAATCATAGACCCTCTTAATGAAGAACAAAGATCATATCTTGGAATTTGGTCTCAGGTTGAAGGAGATGGGGGGCGGTCAGGACAAATGGTTGGTGTCAAGGTGGGGCTGACCCCATATAGTTTACATATTTTCTATTACCCATTCTTCACCCTCTACAACTCACAGTTTTTAACATAGAGAGAGACTAAGGGAGAAAAGATAGCATAGGCTGATTCTACAGATGCTGAAACAAGATAGAGACTTTCAGAGCAGGAGAAAAGGACTCAGACACTTGAATTGAAAGAGTAAGTTTGGAGAAGACACATGGGTGCCCACAACAAATATCTTCAGGGCTGCTCACCCTGACTATAGGGTCTAAAGACAGGAAGTGAGACTGGGAATTACTCTCTTGCTTCTTTTGGGAAAAGGTCTGGATTCCTCTGGAAGACATGATTTTTAAGGTTCCCTTCCACACGTGAATAGTGAATAGGCCATGAAATCCAGGTATGCCTCAGGTATGCCCCAGGTCATGGCTTCAGTGAACTTGGACTAGCAAAGACATCTCAGATGGCCTGGTGAAAAGAAAAAAAAAGTACATTGGACAAGGCAAGCATTTAGGAGCCACCACAAATATCAATCTAGGTATAGGGAGTGGTAGTTGCCAGCAGTTCAAACCATAAGATGTGTAGTAAATCACCTATGGACTGGACAACCCAGGACTCCTCCCTATTCTACATATAAATACTGCTCCTCCTATTAAAGGGGGTGCAGGGACTCTTTTGAATCTGGGCTGATCTAGAGATTTGCTCTGTGACCAGTTGAATGCTGCAGGAGAGGGTTTCCTGCACATCCACACTCAGGCCTTAAAAGACCTTGCAACTAAATTCTGTGATCAGTTTGCAAGTCTGGACTGCCACATAAAATAAGCCCAAGTCATTTCTGCTGTGGAGAAAGGGTAAGTGGAGAAAGAGAACTAGAGGGTTAGAGACCATCTAGAAGTCTCTAGGGGAGAGATGATGAGAAAGAGAACCCTGTGATCTGTCCCGGAAGTCAGCCAGCACTGAGGCCATCTTGGATTTCCTGTCCAACCCCATCCAGCACAGCCCTGTCTGCAGACAGCCCAGTCTAGCTGGAATAAATGAGTTGAGCCAATCCCCCATGAAATAGAGACAAGTTGTCCCATTCCTCAATTTCCTAATTCACTGACCCATGAGCAATAAAATGATGCTAGTTTTTAAACCAGGACTTTAAAAAAAAATCCCGTGTGTGACCTTTATTGCCTGCCCCCCCCCCCGCCTCCCAATAGTTACATGATCCCGAGTATACAGGGGCAAAAATAGACATTCAAATCAAACACTGATAATAAATCATAGATAAACTGCTTCGCAAACAAAGCAGTTTCATGGTTGCTCCATGCAGTTAAGCCTCCCTAGCTCTGAAGTGGTAGGTACCACACAGCCCAAGAGAAGTGCAACGTTGTCTGAAAGGCCCTGGGAAATTTAGGCAGGGTTCAAGATGGGAACCCCTCAGATATGCTAAGTGAGGTTTGGAAGAGGGAGATGGAGGCAGGCGTGTGCCAGCATTGCGGTCTCCCTGGTTAAGAAGGAAACCGCAGAGTTCCTGAACACAGCCTTTTGGAGAGGGAACAAAGACAGGAAGGCCAAAGCCCTCAGTAAGCTTAGTGCTTAATCCATCCCTCTCCCTGGACGACTACCACACCTTCTCCCGGGCTACCTGTCTTCTTGGTCCAAACTGCTGTGACAACTCTATACCAGCTGCTGGAGGTAGGGCTCTGTTCAGACCTCAACTCTTGTGTCTACTACCTAGTGCAAAGCTGAAGATGAGCGCGTGCTCTCCTGACAGGATGCTAAGTTTCATACCTGACATTTGGCTCTCATTTTGAAAAAAGACAAAGCGGATAAAAAAAGGGACTGGGGAGATAACGGAGGTCAGGAGTCCACGTTTTGCATCCCTGACAGTTCATGGAGCTTTCTGAGCTTTATAATCTGTACCACTGGGTGCTGCCCTGAGGGCCTTTAGCACCAATCGTCAGAGAAGGGCCCATTGAACTGCCACCCTGGCTGGCCAAGTATAGACCCCCCCCCACTTTCACCTCTCCTTAGGCCCTGGAGCACTTCTCCCAGTTTAAAAAAATAAAAGACAAATACAACATAATTTCTCTTTGAAAATTGTACTTCATCTTAGACTACACTTCTATGAGTTGTCTTCCTTTCAAGGCTGCCTTGGTATAATTTTATATTTGGAATTCCCCATGGTCAGGGAGTGGGGCATATTGGCAGAATCATAGCAGGCTCTGCTGGCCGCTGGGGCTAGAATGGAAGATGAGTGGAGTCTTTATGGTTCCAACATAAGAGGTGATTTGGTTATGTAATTCTGACACCCAGGTTTCTTTTATAAGCAGGTTGTCAGCAGCTCACTGTGAGGACAATATTTACCAGTCAGCAATAATGTATTGGGCCTATTTCATGTAAACCCACTTGTAGGGATTAGACAGTGCTTACATTTCTGGGGTTAGAAAGGTGTCAGCATTTCAGGCACCATTGTTCCACTTAGTATTCTCCAAGCAGTTCCATTAAGTCCGGATATTACCCATCAAACAGCACAATAGACTAGGAGCAATTGCCTTCCTGCTCTAACTGGGATGGACTTTACTCAGACTTTAAAAGGGTTAAAGTTCCAAAGGAATCACTAACTCTTTTGCTGGAAAATGTTCTCCTAATCTGATGTTTCCTCACATTCCAACCATACCTTACGCTGGAGGAACTAGGAGATTTCCGGGTCCATGGTGTATGATTTAATGATTTGTGGAAGGCAAGAATGTTAACTTAGTTGATTACTCAAAAGTGACTGATAAGGTATCGAACAGGTTAATTTGCTACTTTTCTAACCTCTCCCAGAGAACTTGAACGAAGTCTCTTTCTCTGTAGATCCTCTTTATGGCACACCACATGGAAGACTAAGAATTTGTGAAGGAAAGAAGCATTCTGTTCTTTATGCTTTAATTTGCCGAATCATTTCATTCCAAGGCAATATGTCTTTATTTGTGATAACTTAATGCTTTTCTCTGTAATGACACAATTGGAATATTTTTTTTTAACCTCTATTGGAAAAAGAACGTGGGCAGATTGACACTGTTTAGATAGACAAATAGGGTTTAGCAACAAAGCTAAAAAGAGTAAGGCATTCTAGATTTAACTCAAGTACTAACCGTTCTAAGAGTCTTATCAGAGAGACAAATATCCAGGAATCCCAGGATCTAAAGACACTTTTCCTTTATGTCCTCAATCCTTACAGCCCTCTCATCCATATAATCTTAGGACCCTAAATCCGTGTCACTTTAACAAAGCAGAGGGTTTAGAAATTCTTTATTGACTGTTTCATGGAAGGAAGTTTATTTTATATGTAGTCTTAAGAAGGTGATAACTCTCTGAAATAAGTCAATAAAGAAGTTGTAGCTTTATCCATCTTTATTTCAAGAAGTGAAAACGGTAAAGTCAAAAGACACAAAAGTAAATATAAGTTGAGGTGGTTTCAATTGTATTTTAGAAGTACTTGGCATTTAACAAACTAAGAGCTGTGTATAAATGATAAAATAGCCCTATGGGAGGACATATAAAATTATGTGCTATGATTCTATTTCATATTACAGATTTTAAAAAGCCTCTACCAATAATAAAATATAAATATATTATATATAGAAGTATAAACAGAGTATATGCATCCAAGATTTATTTAATGGGGATTCATAAGTATTCTGACAGTCCAAAAGGATCCACATTTCTTTTCAAGTTTCCATGCTATTAAAAAAACACAAGCACATGCATGTTTTTACTAAGTATTAAGTACAGATTTTAGGTGGTAGTGTTAAATCAATGAGACTCTTGTGACAAATGAATGTATGCTCACATGTGGGTTGAATGGCAAGTTAAATTCAAATTTAATATTGTCACTTTAAGCATTGTGTGGCAAAGACAGCAAGCATAACAATGCTTTTATGTTGAAGAACCGGGACAACTGAACATGTTTGTAAGTACTGATCGTAAACCAAAGGACATGGTACATAAATCTAGCAACAAGTCATGTATACTTCAGTAAGAACTGTATTACAATTCTGTATTGCACTAAGCAAATATTATTCCATTTAAGTCATCAGAAGAATAAAAGTGAGAATTAGGTACTCATTTAAATCTTTTTAACTCACTTTGTTCTGAATTCTAGGTTAGAAGCAATTGCCCTATTGGTAGTCTCTGATATATGAATAAAGTAAAGCACCCACCTGGCACTAGGAAAAGGAGACTGTGATCCCTCTCACCATGCATATGTACAGATCTTCCATAGAGCTTCATGTGTGAGGTTCTTAACTCAATTGGCCTTTTCATCCTGATCCTGAGTTTTCATTCATTTTCATTGACTCTTTCCCTTGAATATTCAGTAATATTCATCATATTCATATTTATCAGAATATTCAAGATCAATATGCAGAATATTCTGCCATCTCTAGTGACTAAGGAAACAAAGAAGTGACCAATGAAAGTTCAACATTTCAAACTGCTCCAGGCAGCATTCTATTGAGAACCATCCATTGATCTTACATCCTTAGCATCCAAATGAACTGAAACTTTGTTGCAGAAGGATTATTAAGAAATTAAGTCATTGCCAGACATAGAAAGATTGCACTCATCTAGGGTATATAGAATAACAGAGTGGGAGACTAACACCCAAGAATTGTAGAAATAAGTACTAGGAGGTTGACTCCATGGCTTGGAGGCTGGCCTCACATTCTGGGGAAAGGGCAACTCAGAGAAGGGATCACCAACTATAATGTAGTTGAAGGCCATGTGGGGGAAGGGAGTTGCGGGCTGAATGAGGGCTAGAGACTGAGCACAGTGGCCACTCAACACCTTTATTGCAAACCACAACAGCTAATTAGAGAGAGAGAACAGAAGGGAATGCCCTGCCACAGTGGCAGGGCGGGGTGGGGGGAGATGGGATCGGGGAGGGTGGGAGGGATGCTGGGTTTACTGGTGGTGGAGAATGGGCACTGGTGAAGGGATGGGTTCCCGAACTTTGTATGAGGGAAGCATAAGCACAAAAGTGTATAAATCTGTAAATGTACCCTCATGGTGATTCACGAATTAAAAATAAATAAATTAATTAAAAAAAATTAAGTCATTGCATGTTATTGGTTAAATTGACATCTACCAAATAGGATGTTACAGATATCCCAATATTAATGATATGCTGACTCGGCCAAAGAGAGAGACATGAGGAACAAATCCAATCCCTTGGAGGAAATTCACTATTGTGAAAAGGGAAGTAAAGAAGAAGGACTAGTAAAAAGCAGCCCCAGGTTGGAAGGGAAGTACTTTAAGGTGCTCTGCTCATGAATCTTCCTGCCAGTTAGCTAAGTGTCAAAGCCTAGCTCCATAATTGCCTGGTTTTGAAAGGAATGCTACTTAACATTCCTAATTTTTCACACTTGACTCTAAAATTGCTGGAGTGATAGCACAGCAGGTAGGGAGTTTGCCTTGTACACGGCTGACCCGGGTTCAATTCCTCCGCCCCTCTCAGAGAGACCAGCAAGCTACCAAGAGTATCCCACCAGCATGGCAGAGCTACCCATGACATATTCAATATGCCAAAAACAGTAACAACAAGTTTTGCAATGGAGACGCTACTGGTGCCCACTCGACCAAATCGATGAACAATGGGATGACAGTGATACAGTGAACTTTAAAATTATAATATCTGACCTTCAGGGTGCAGTCATAAGATTTAATGGCAAATATATATATGTGCATGTATATATTAATCACTAAGCACAGTCTTTAAAAATGAAAAAAAAAGTTGATAGTATAAAAATATTGTTATTGATTATTTTGTGTACTATAAAAGTTTATCTTGTGATAAAATGTATATGTTCAAAAAGAACCCCATGAAATGAAACCACTGGAACAAAGGTGATGAATGAAAAGATGTTTACTGTAAGGAATTCCTATTGATTAATTCACTCACTTAATTGGTATTTATGTCTCAACAAAGTTATTCTATGGATTGTTCTGGTTGTTCAAAACACAAAAATTAATAAAAGAAGTCTTGCCCTTAAGGAGAACCTGATCTATAAGAGACACTATGATATAAATAAATAAGAGAAAATATGGGAAGCAAACTATGTTTGTTATAGCAATCATATGTTGTGATGGCAACTTGGAAGCGAGGTGACTAACTCAGGTTCCTTATAGGGTTGTGAACGCCCATTGAGCATAGTACCCAATTTGATGATTTATTGGATTGTTTGTTTTGTTGGGTCACATCTGGCCATTCTTAGGACTTACTCCTGGCTCTGTGCTCAGGGATCACTCTTAGAGGTGCTCAGGAGACCATACTGGGTGCCAGAGATTGAACCAGAGTCAGCATCATGCAAGACAAGCTCCTTCCCCACTGTACTATCTCCCCAGCCTTGCACAGTAACCAATTTGAATCTTATAATATGACCAGACACTTTCCGTACTATAAAACAGTGAAGACTTCAGGTCAAGACTTCAGGCCAAAGCATGAAATAGTGTAGCGCCTAAAGAAGGTGGAAACTCCCAGAATGTATGTAATAGAGAGTTATAGGAGATTAACATGAGAATTTATTGAAAAGAATTACTATGACAAGTTGAAGTTGTGAGAAATGACAGGCTGAGGGAGGCAGAGTTTGAAGATGAGGAAGCTATAAGAAGTAGCTTAGAAGAAATGTCATGAGAGAACAAGAACTGATCATGGGAAGATGACTGGATCTAACTATACCGAAGGAGACATCTCACCATTGGATACTATAGAAAAAGGAGGAAGTAAAGATAGGCAGAGCTGAGGATAAGCTTAGAGATAGTAAGAGATGGGAGTTTACCAGGAGAACTTTTCTATTTTAATGTAAAAGAAGCAAGCTTATTCCCAATATTAGGAGTGAGCACCTGGGCAGAATTGGAAATTGATAGAGAGGGGAATGAAAATTCAGAAGAATGTTTCCGGGAAATGGCTAAGAAGCTCAAAACAATATGTTTATGGCTGTGGGTGATTTTTCTTCAGTTAGCTTCATTTTTTTTCCTGTTTTTAGGAAAAATAAGAGCAAATGCTGACTTGTTCCATGTGCAGTGTGAAAAATAGAAAGAAATACAAGAACTTGAGTGTGCTTGTGAGTAAAAAGTTGGGAAGATCATATTGGAGACCCCAGCTGTGTACACAAAGGCAAGAAGAGGTCAGTGGAGGGAATCCTCAAGTTTGGGGGCTCTGAAAGATCAAGGATGACCAGAGGGAGGCAGAAAAAACTTGGAGGAGAAGGAAGTCAGGGAATAGAAGAGCAAGGTTTTAGGTCTTGATATGTACTAATGCTGCCTGTTGGCTAATACTATCTGTGGCTCTTGGAGTGAAAGGAAGACAAAATTCCCCTTTGTTTTTAAAAATGAAGGAATGGGCATTGGATAGGCTGATCACAGGCAAAGATTGAGGGCAGCAGTGCCAATCCTCAACAAATGATAGAAAGGACCAGGTCACAAATGATAAAAACCCAGGGAAATGATTATGTAGTCATATGGCAGGAACTTCAAAGAATGACATGCTTTTTTATGTGTTTTATTTTTTTTTAGAACAAAACATTAAAAGAGAAGTTTTAGAACCATGTAAAGGTTACCCATTATGATGCTTAGTATAGGGGATCCAATAAAATATGACACAGGATCATTAAAATGTTTTTGTTTTGGGTTGGTTTTGGGTTTTACTTTTGGGCTGCACCTGGATTTGCTGAAGGCTTTCTCTCAGCTCTGCAGTCAGGGATCACTCCTGGAGGACTTGGGGAACCAGGGATCTAACCTAGGTAGGTTGTGTGCAAGGCAAGCACCCTGTCCACTGGACTATCTCCCTTCCACAGGAAAGATTTATTGGGGATCATTAAATTTTGAAAGTAGAGAGAACCTTCTCAAGAGTCAAATCTAGATGTGGTAATGAAAAAAAAAAAAGCTAGCTGAGAGGCCGAAGAGTTTTCAAATACCTGGTGATTCTAGGTGTGGGTGAAGATCAAAAGCATCCAGCAGGACCTGGGAGCTTATTAGGAATGTGGGATCTCAGGCTTCATTCCAGATGGTCTGAATCAAAACCAGGATATTAAAGATAGTCAGGTGACTTGTGCCAATTAAAATTCTAGAGGATCACACTAAAATTAGAGATGATTACAGAGGGAAAAGAGAAGAGTGAAAATAAATTATTTCCAGTGATGAAAGAAAGAAAGAGAGAGAGACAGACAGACAGACAGACAGACAGAAACAGAAATAGAAACAGAGAGACAGAGAGACAGAGATAGACAGAGAGACAGAAAGAGAGAACAAAAACAAAAGTTTCTAAAGTGGGTGCACTGCTGGTAGTCTTGGAGTTGGTGGGAGAGCCAGAAGACAGAGCCAGAGCTGACTTCTCCACGACTATGTGTTCTAAGCATCGGACCATACTTCCTCCTCAGTCAATCTCTCCTGGCCAGAGAGTGAAGGAGAAAGGATGCCAGAGAACCGGTAATTGTATAGCATTTCCACTGTATGGCTCCAGATCCTTGTAATGGACATGTCAAAGCCTACTTTCTCCTCTGAATACTCAGCAGTGACCAAATGAACTGGAGGAAGTGGGAGAAATACCGCGAAAAATTCTGGGCTGGGCCTCAGAGACTAATAAATAATTACTAATGGGAAAGAAAACAGAGGGAGAGAGAAAGCAAAGTACCAGGCAAGACAGGCAGAAAGGATTCTGGCCCACAAGAGGGAAATGAACTGGAAATTAAGTGCAATCAAAAAAAAAAAAAAAAAAAAACAACTGAATACACCAAAGAGCAGTGACCCAAAGAGAGCAAAAAAAGAGTAAAGCTTGTTAAGGAGAGCACAGTTCTCACATTTGATCCCTTTTCTTACAAAATTTTAGTGACTTATTGAAACAAAATTGGACTATTAAATCATTCGGCATATGAGATTTGCCCCCACAATGAATGGATTGCATGGTTTTGAATAGTGGATTATTTTTAAGGAGCGGATTGGAGGGTCTCTGCTTAATTATTCATGTGAGAGAGACTTGAACCCGGGCAGCAGAAATGACCGAATGGAGAAGCATGAGCAGGGGCCATATTGTAATTCGTCTGCCTCTTAAATTATGTAGTATATGTATCACAATATATTGAACTTAAAACCTGAAGTATGACATTCAGTAAATAATTCATACCGGCTTTTTCATTAAGTGTGAGCTGAGGCTTAGGATAATGATATCCTATTTTAGCTAGTGTCTCATTTAAATACAGATGTGGAAAAAGAATCTCATTATCATTACCATTACCCCAGACAAAGAAAGCCTGCCTGGTCATATAGAAAACTGGAACACACACAAGTAAAAGTATAGCTTCTTCAGGCATAGGCCTAGGATAAAAATAAATAATATTTGATTTCTTTCAAAACATGATTTGGTTCAACTTTCTCCTGGCTAGCAAATCTCTAGAACATAAATTACTGAAAGGAATTTTCTTCTCAAGGAAGATTCTGATCCTAAGAAATATACCTAGGACTTTACAAATGATTGATTCACAGGGTAAGCAGCCTTATCATTCTTTTCAGGTCCTACAGGGAATGTATAGCCCAGAAGTAAATGTCTGTTCCCATGTCACTTGTGATCTAGTTCTGGGAGAAAAGGCCTGCATGTTTAAATAATGAAATAACTATGGAAAGTGAATATGTATGTACCATTTCAACTAATCTGTATCTTAGCTTCCACTGACTGACATTGCCCAATTCTATTTTGTTACTTTGCAGAAAGGAAGACTGATGTTGCTATAAAAATCTTGTTTTGTTTGTTTGTTAGACTTCGGGGACACACCCAACGGTGCTCAGCGTTTACTCCTGGCTCTGTGCTCAGGGATCATTCCTGGAGGGGCTCTGGGGATTACCCCATGTAGGGATTGGACCAGGGTTGGCTATATGCAAGTGTCCAACACACTGTACTATTGTTCAGTTCCCAAACATCTCAACTGGAACAATTTGGTAGAAATTGAATATTTCTCACTCCTAGTGTCTGCTATTATATTGTTTGTGATATCTCATTTTGCCATAGGGTGACCAATCGGAATGTTCAATTAATGGTTGAATTATGTGGAACTATTTAATAATATGCATAAGAGGCATGGTTTCCTTATGTTCTTTATCCAAGGCATCTCATGTTTTATATCATAAAGCTCTAAGGGAAGTCAATATGCAACTTTATTAAGATAGGATGGGTAAAAGAAGGTCATCAGTCGTAATACTCCAAACTAGGTTGTTTCTAAGTGTGTGATGCCTATAGACATGCTTTTCACCTTGAACTTGATAAATGTATTTAAACTATATTGATTGGTTGAGAGACTGAGAAATATACAGTCCTTCTGTCTTATAAGACAAAATGAATATCAACTATTTGTGAGCCTATACAAAATGAAGTTTCGTGGAAGGGAGAAAAATAAATGTATGAAGAGCTTAATTTTGGGAAACTTTGAAATTAGACGGAGGAACTCAAAGGTGATGAGCAATTTGTGGGAATGTTTGGAAAGGTATAAAGCAGAACAAAAGGTAGTCAAAATACACATTTAGGAGATAACTCTAATGTGAAGGGTTGAATTTGTTGCAGAACAGAGGGCCAGTGATAAGTTGACCTTGATAAGGTGCTATTGCCATGAATTTCAAGTGCAAGATAAAAGTACTTGAACTAACTTAGTAATGATGGGAGTTTACTATCTCTACCTCCCACATTTAAGTCAATTCTTAATTTACTGTTTCTGACTTCTTGTAGTCAACATATCGCAAACAGAATTTATTTTCTTACTCCAAAACCTCAAGTCTCACATGGAGACGTTACTGGTGCCTGCTCGAGCAAATCGATGAACAGTGGGATGCCAGTACTACAGTACTACTACTGCACTCCAAAACCCCATCATTCTCTGACAGTTCCCACCTCTTACAGTGCCAGCAAAACGAGAAACTTCCCAGTGAAGCTTGACTTCCTTCCTCTGCTGAGACCACTGTTATCTAATAAACATCAAGTCATTATTTAACACATTTCCTAAAAAAATTTTCTAACTCTAACCCACATGGCATCCATGTTATCTCTGCCTACCTCATCTGACATCTTTCAATCCCTTAGCTGGCCTCTTGTCCAGTAGTAGCAAAATAGTTTAGCTTTTAAACTTTGATGCCAAATGCCTTGGGTTCAAATTTAGTTTTTCATACATCTTAGCTACATGGTTAGAGACACTTTTCTTTCTCTCTGCCTTCATAGCTTCATATATCACATGGTAAGTTATAGCAGGACATATTTCTTAAGACTGTTGGGAAAATTAAGTGGGCTATTTGTGCAATATTCAGAATGGCATCTGGCAGGTACTAGGTGTAAAATTCTGTTTTTATTAAAATTAAAAAGATTGTAACTTCTGTATCACCATAAGTTTTAACTATGCTCTTTTTTTCAAACTTTGTATGTTGAACACTAAACTAAGTGACTGTTACAAAAATTTTTGCTGTATCAAGCTTGGTTATCCATCTCACATTCTATTATCTCTAGTCTCACAATTTAAGTCCAAATAATATTGACTACAAATTATTTGTATATGTAGCTCAATATTAGAACTATAATAATATTGTCGTTCTCCAAATCTGCACACTTAAGCACATCTTCCCAGTTCTTCTTGGAATAGTCTGTCTGTTTGTCTTGCTCCCATCACTTTTCAATACTATTTACTCATTCCTGATGCTAGCTTAGACATCATTTTTTCCAGGAAGACTCTGTGAATGTCCAGGTTGGTCTAACTGCCTCTCCCCTCCATCTAAAGATAATTTTATCACAGCATGAATTGCTAAGTGCTGAAGTCATCTTTATGATCTTACCCCTAATTCAGGGGGAAAAAAAGACTTCTTGAAGCACGAGTTAAGTTTTATTCATCTTTAAATCCCACAGAGATAAGGTCCATATTAGTTCTATGATTGATTTTCAGAAAAATTTATTGAAATGAGAGAAAAAAAATCCACAGTTCTGCCAATTATTACTGGTGGGGGAGAAACAAGAGGGAGATTAGAAGTTGATTCCAAGGTTTGAAGTTCAACTTACCACAGGATCAAGGTCATATTTATAGAAATAGGGAAGTCAGAAAGAGGAACTTCTTTGACAGAAAAGAAAGAAAAGCAAAAGTTCTGATGAGTTAACTTTTAAACAAACTGGAAGATGCCACAAATCACACAGTTATAAATATAGGATGTGAGGTAGTGGAAAGAAGTGGTAAATTTGAGATTGCAAATGTTTTTCTTATTTTGCTTGATAACACTGCACAACAAACATTCTCTCAAATCTCAATGTTTTATAACAGCAAAATCCTATCAAACACATAGGATTGCTCACTAAGCACGTCACCTGTAAGTTAGCTGACACATGGTTTGTTGCTCTTTATTAGGTTACACATGGGTCTGTCCTCATGATGGAAGGTCAGAATGAGAGGAAGCACAGAGCCAACCACGCAAGCGCATCTGTGATATATATAATACTGGACAAAGCAAGTCATATGGTCAAGTTTGAAGTTTATGACATAGAAACATGGACAGGGAGGGAATAGACTGACAAAGGGAATAGCTGGAATTATGTGTAACTATGTATGCAAATCTGATTATACATTCCATTTCTATTTGGAAGGAAAAGAGAAACTAAAGAGAGAAGATAAAAAAAATAGCTCAAATGTAAAGGTTGTCAGAGAGTTAATGAGGAGACATGGAGTCAAATTTAAGCCAAATAAGAAGATAGTCCAAGGAATGGTGAGCACTTAACCCAATACTTATATGACAATAAAATAAAAACACCAGTTGATTTTCAAGAAGGTAAATGGAATACATAAAAGAAAATGTGTCAGTACATTTTTGTATATACTTCTGGTCAGGTTATACTTGACTAATCTCAGATTAGAGTGGCATAATGAGATTACTTTGAATGGTTTTGGACACCAATTTATATAACAGTTGAGTTATGTAGCCCCAAAGATAAGAAACTAATCTCTCTTAACACAGCATTAAGGCCTATGAGCTATTAGAGAGGTTATCATAAAGGAATGGGGTGAGACCTCTAAGCCCTGGATTAGATTGATGAACAAAATTCCCTACAGTAGCTAAAAAATACTAGAAGGCATTTTTCCCCCTCAATTAAGAAATAATAGTGTTAAGAGAAGATTCCATAGAGAATAGCCAACAATTGAATGCCAGTCTTCATAAAATTAGCAACACTTAACTCCGTTTGAAACAGAACCTAAGTAGTTAGATATCCGATAACAGATCTATACTTATCCCTTCAAGATATAAATTGTATAGTTTTATGATTACCACATAAAATATAAAATACATTGGTGAAAATATGTATGACTTATTTAAAATATTTTGTTGACATGACATTAGATTATAATATAATGAATATTTTAGGTGCCTTATAAATGTAACTATTTATATATATTATAGTTCCCTCCAAATATCAAGCTTCTATTTAATATTTATTATACAGTTGATCCCCTCTATGAAATTTGCCAATCCTGTACTCACTTAATCCTCTGGTGATATATATTAGGTCTCATAATCTGAATTTGTTTTGTTTGTTTTGTTTTTATTGTTTAACGTGTATAGATGTATAGTTTGATATCTATATGCGATACATTATAATCACCTGTAATTGTCTGGTTTCAGTACAACACCATAAAATTGCCCCTCTTATCTGATTAATCTTTCTTGGAAGAAATAACTTATTTTTAACACATAGAGCCCTTATTTTTATTTTTTTATTTTTTATTTGTATTTTATTTTATTTTTATTTGTTCTGACTTACAAAACTTACAAAACTGATCACTATCATGGTTCAGTCATACAGTGCTCCAGCACCCATCCCTCTACCAAATGTCCTTTTCCCACCTCCAATGCCCTCAGGTTCCCTCTCACTACCCCACCACCCCACCCAGCCTATCTCTATGGCAGGCACTTTCCTTCTCTGTCTCTGCTTCTCTCTCTCCCCTTTTGGCCATTATGATTTGAAATAAAGCCGCTGAGAGGTTAGCAACCTTGTTTCTTTACCTACTTTCAGCATGCAGTTCTTATCTAGTGATACTTTTCTCTTTTAATTTGTATGCTCCTTTCATTGGTGATTGGTCTACTACTTTCTAAGTGAGATTTTTTTTGTCTAAAGTGGGTTTTTTTTCTTGATGAGAGCATAATCTGGTCTTTCATTACCAGTCTCAGTATTAGTTCTTTACCCTGTTAAAAAATATTATATATGTATATATGTTATGGACTGCTTCAGGTTTTCTTACATTATTTCATATGTAGTTCGTTTTGCTGTGTCCTTGGAAAGTGGTAACTTCAGTTTCTTCCTATGACACCATCTTACACTGGCACATTCACAATATATCTTGTTTTTTAGTTTTTACTTTTACTCCTCAAGTTCTTACAAATAGCTTATCTACTCTATTGGATACATGTCTTCAGGTACCTGAATACTTTTATTGTAATTGTGTCTTCAGAGGAGGTATGTCGGACTCTTAATGGCCAGAATATCATTTTATGTAGAAATAGGCCCTTTGCAGAAGTAATTGGTTAACATGAGATCACACTGCAGTGATATTTGCCCTTAATCCAATATTACTGATGATTTTGGAAGAAGAGAAATAGAGATCCAGAAAGAGAGAATGCCACGTGGTGATGGAGGCAAGATGAAAGTGCTGCTGTGATAGCCAAGGTTTTCTAGAAGTTACCACAGCTAGGAAGAAGCAAAAGTATTCCCCCAGACACATTTCAGTTGGTCTATGTACCTGCCAGCACCTTAGTTTTAGAATTGTAGTGTCAGAATGTAGAAAATTGTTTTTCTGTCCTTCATGTCACCAAGTTTGTTGTGCCTTGTTATGACAGCCTTAGAAAGCTAGTACCCTGAGGTATATTTTTGAAAGCAGCAGCTTAGCTGTTGCGATGTCTGCTGACGTCTTTGTTTTAAGTAGTTTTAATTAGTCAAGGACTTTTTTCTTAAAGTTGAAAACACTCATGAGAATAAGGATTAATATCACTTTACCACCCCTGAAGATCAGTAAAATGTGTGGTCACTAGAATAACATCAGAACATCAGTTTTCTTAGAACAAATTGAACAATGAAACTTTCCTCTAAAAATGCTATGTATGAAACTTGCTTTTAAGGATTATCCTTGCTAGTATTATTCGCATAGAAAACCTTTGTTTTAGAGAGTTGGGCTCCAGTGTGAAGTATATATTTCTAGGAACTGAAGAAATTTCCTTGAGCTGCTTTAGAAGTGTAGCTTCTTTAATGCGAGAGGGGAAAATACAGACTCTCACTTGATTAAATAAAAAAAACTTTCACTCATTGTTTTATACGAAGCTATGATGGAAATTTTATATTCTATTATTTACATTTCCTTGGAAATCTCTTGGCTTCTGGAAGTTGCAAAGGAAAGGACATAAAATTCTCAATTGAATTAAAAGAGTATGATTTGGAGAAAGGTGTTTAGAACTGCATAATATGTACTTAGAAGCTAAGGTGAAGCACACACACAAGTACATTTGTGGCACATGAAGAACAAGACATAGTGCGGTCTAGAAGTGGAGTAATTCTGACAGTCAGTAATAAGATTTACAAGGGTAGGCCCATAGATATTTCCAAAGCCAAGCAGAGCAATCATGGAACATGTTCTATGGAACTCATCAAAAGTTATTTAAATGAACACTATGTGCTTCTGTTGGTTATAGTCACCTACAGGTAACACATGATAGGTCACAAAATTATGGCATACAGACATTATTCTCCCAGAATTCTACATAAGGTAAGAAAGACCAAAGTGGATACTATGTCTTTTCATTCAGGATTAAATAAATGGTAGAAAGACGTCAGTAGACAATTCCCATACTTCCTAATGACTTAAAACATTACTATTATAACACCAAAAATAATGTAACTAGAAGAAAATACCCATTCCAGTTCAACTATTGTCATAAAATTTTAATCATCTTAGTATGTAGCCATTTCCAAACTGCCTACATTTTGCATCAGTCTTCCCTTTAGAACGTACCAAGACCTGTGTGTCCGTAGAGAGTACAGAAGTTTGCAAACATTTTGAGAATTTAGAGGCAGGTCATTGCTGAGTCATAAGAAAGTTCCTTCCTTGTCTTATTGTCAGTGACTTTGCCATTTAAAAGAAAATCATATTGCTGCTATGTTTTGGTATCTTTGGTACAGTGGAGATCTGACTGTGCAACTTCCAGGTTCCCTCCAGATACACCCTCTTTCCGCTCTGACTCCCTTCACCTCCTAAGAACAGACATTGATGATTTCACAGGTTGATTCTGTCACCACATTCCTCATTAGGCTATAGAGGCCTGTGCTCTGAGAAAACAGCCATAGGCAGCTTAGATAAATATGAATGAGTACATTTAAACAAAGTGATGAATTGTTTCCTTGGTACGTGATGTCCTTATAAATCACCTTATAAATCACCATCATATTCATAACAGCATTTCTGCATAGAATTGCCTACGGATCTGTCAGTTTCATATGTTTACTCTAACCTCTTTCTTTAATAATGAATATTCTCCAGAAAGTGCTTAAACTTAAGACTAGTTGGGCCAGAGATATAGCAGAGTGAGTGGGTACTTGCTAAACCAAACTGGCTTAGATCCCTGGCATCCCAATATGGGCAGCAGGCACCACCAGGAGCGATTCCTGAATGCAGAGGAAGGAGTAACCCTGAGAATCTTCAGGTGTGCCCCACAAAAAAGACTAGTAATAAAGCTTACTATAATGTTTTATTTGTCAATATGTTCTTAGGCACAAAAATCCCACTGTGTTTTTATTCTTTTTTTTTTTCCGCTTTTTGGATCACTCCTGGCTCTGCATTCAGGAATTACCCCTGGCGGTGCTCAGGCGACCATATGGGATGCTGGGAATTAAACCCGGTCGGTAACACAAACGCCCTACCCTGTGCTATCGTTCCAGCCCCTGTGTTTTTATTCTTGACAAAAAATATGCAAGCTTAACCCAATTACTGGGTCACTGTATCTCTGTCATCCCCTTGTTCTTGATTTACTCAAGCGGGCACCAGTAATGTCTAAATTACACTCAACCCAGAGATTTTAGCAGCCTCCCTTCACTTGTCTTTTCCAACGATTGGAGGCTCTTTCAGGGTCAGGGGAATTAGACCTATTGTTACTCTTTTTGGCATATCAAATAAGCCACGGGTAGCTTGCCAAGGCTCTGCCGTGTGGGCAGGATACTCTCGCTAGCTTGCTGGGATCTCCAAGAGGTATGTACATATCTGTTACTGCATTTTGGATATGAATATGCCATAGGGAGCTTGTCAGGCTCTCCCAGGGGGATAATAGACTATCGGTAGCTTTTCAGGTTTTCCAAGAGGGAGAACTAGGCTATTAGATGTCGAGGGCAGCATTGTGCCTCGTGCTTCCAGGAACTTGGTTTTATAGTCCCTGGATGTTGGCTGTTGATGGGATTACATGGCTCGGGGGCAGGCTCTGGGTATGACTGCCTAGCTACTGGAAAATGGGGGATCTGGATGGAAGAGGCCCAGTCCTGATCTGAGCAGCCATGGAGATCTCAGCCCCAGGTCCCACACACCTGAGTTCCTCTGCTGGTTCCCCCATGCGTGAGGCTCATCCGAATGTGTGGAGAGTGGCCCTGAGCATGGCTGTGGTTGGGTTCTTTTTGTAACCCAATTACAAAAAGAAAAAATCAGATAGTATATTGTCATCATTGTCATTGTCATCCCATTGCTCATCGATTTGCTCAAGTGGGCACCAGTAATGTCTCCATCTTGAGACTTGTTGTTACTGATTTTGGCATATCTAATACACCATGGGTGGCTTACCAGGCTCTGCCATGCAGAGGAGATACTCTCGGTAGCTTGCCAGGCTCTCCAAGAGGGGCGGAGGAATCGAACCCAGGTTGGCCGCGTGCAAGGCGAACACCCTACCGCTGTACTATCCTCCAGCCCCAGATAGTATATATGATAACTGATTGCCCTTCCAAAGTAAAAATTTATGAAAAACATGAAAAACCTAAAGAACTACACCGTTTGGGAGAAAGTAAGGACATATGAGATGTAAATAGAACATGAACTCCCAGAGTAGATGCTGGAAAATTAAAAAGACATTACTGGGAAACTTAGTAAAATTTCAAAACATCTCTAGATGAGTTAATTTCATGCCAATTATTTCTCCTCTCTTGATCATGGAATTCTGGTCATCTAAAAGTTAACATCATTTGAAAAGTCAGTAGTAGGAGTATCATGATAGGCAGTTTTGACATTGTTCTTGTAGTTTTTCAGAAATCAAAAAATTATCTCAGGACTAAAGCTATTTATTTTTAAGTTCTGCTTGGTAGGGAATGAGATCCTAAAACCAGTATGATCTGGGGAAAAAACAGATTTGAAACTATATTGATTCAGTTGAAATCTCCACCTCTGCCTCTTCCAAACTGTGCTTGTCAACACATTCCCCAAACCTCTCTGAACTTGCAACTCTTAGTTACCAAGTAGGATTAACAATTATCACTCCTTAGGTTTGTTACAAGCAGAGAATGTGACTTGTAATGTGAATGTAAATTTTGTGGCACAATGCCTGATAAAAAGTTAGTACCATTGGTAGCTATTATCATCACCCTTAGTCAAAATTCTGTTTTATCTTAGATGGGTGCCTAATAATCAAATAGTCAATAGGATATTCATGATTAATCACATTATTACCTTTCTAGAGATATTTTGATCTTAAAGAAATTATATTAGAGAATTCATGATTTAACTGGCACAAATACATACTATATATTGTATACCAGTATTTTTAGGTGTGATGATTTGTAAAGTTGTTATGAGTTGAGTTTCAGACATACAATATTCCAACAAAGATTCCATCACCAGTGTCAACTTCCCTCCACCAAAGTCCCCAGATTTCTTCCCATCCCCTAGCCTACTTAATAGGAAGGTTTTAAAGGTTTATTAATGTAGTTTGGGTTCTATTCTCACACTATTGTTGACTCTGTGGTTTAGATATATAGATATACCACATCTTTACACCACTAATGTGCTTGAGGCCCCTGCCCCATACCCCTATTACCTCCTATCCACCTCTTCTTTTTCCCCCACTCAATTTCTCTCCTTCCCTGACCTCATTTATATAAGGCCAAGAGTTTGCCCCTCTTTGATACCTGGCTTTTGATCTTTTTTGAGATATATGGGTTTCTGAAATAAAGCCAATAAATGAGCTTGTATAGCTGAGCCGGAGATGGTTTGTGGGCATGGCTCCCACATACCTAACTTTTTAATTTAAATTCTTGGTAAACTTGGCCCCAAACTTTTGGGTCTGTCCAAAGGTGAAGCAGCAATTTTGGGGTATCAGGAAGCCTGAAGGCACCATCAGGCTGCTGATGTACTGTACTGGTTGACCTGCTGGCGGCACCATACCCCCAAGTCTTCCTATTATTCTATATAGCATAGTTAAGTGGGATCATTCAGTATTTGTCTTTCTTCTTCTGACTTAGCATGATGGAACTCCAATTCCAGATTGCATATTTTATTTTGTATACCTATTGTATCCTCATTGTCTACTCAGCTGTCGTTGGAACCTGAATTGATTCCATATCCTAACTATTGTACTGTGTTGCAATGAATAATGTTGTGCATATGTCCTTTTGAATGAATATTTTTGTGCACTGTGGGCAGATCCCAAGAAATGGAATCGTTTGGTCATATGGAAGTTTTGTTTATTTTTTAAAAGAAATCTCTATATTGTTCTCTGTGGGGGTTGAACAATGTAACATTCTCACCAGCAGTGAATAAAAATTTCTTTTTCACCACCTATCTGCCAACACAAATCACAAATTGCTCCTGGTTGGTTGGTTTGTTTATTTTTGAATGTGTTGTACTCATTGCTGTGAGGTGATGTCTCATTGTCATTTTGATATCTCTGATAATAAGTGACAAGGAACTTTTTTCAGAAGGTTAATATTTTCTAAAGATAACCCCAGATTTATCTACAATTTTGCCACACCTCCATCAAGAAATAAAGGTAAGGCACTAGCTCTCCAGGAGTGACTCCTGAGCACAGAACTAGGAATAAGTCCTGAGTACTGCTGGGTGTGACACCCCCTCTCCCTGCACCAACTTCCTCCCCCCAAAAGTGGTAGATTCTATTTGCCCTCTTTTTTTATTTGGACAACTTTCATACATTTCTTGCACTAAGAATATGATGGAAGTGATGCTGTGCGAATGTTCAATATGAGGTCTGGGAAGTGCAGTGTACTTCAGCCTGTTCTCTAAGAACGCTCACTCTTGGAACCCAGCCACTATGCTGTGATGAAATCCAAGCAGCTCACGAAAAGGTCCATGTGGAAAGGAACAAAGGTTGATGACCATTTCCACAGCTGAGCTTTCATTTGACAGCCAGCACCAACTTGTCAACCAAGCGAGTGAATCATTTTGTAAGTACATTTTGCATCCTAGGCAAGCCACTCAGCTGAAGTTACATGAAGAAGACATGTCTGCCCCATATCAAGAGCTTTCCAAATCAAACAACTGTAGCACTGTAGCACTGTCATCCCATTGTTCATCGATTTGCTCAAGGGGGCACCAGTAACATCTCCATTGTGAGGCTTGTTGCTACTGTTTTTTGCATATCGAACATGCCACGGTGGCTTGCCAGGCTCTGCTGTGCAGGCAGGATACTCTCGGTAGCTTGCTGGGCTCTCTGGAGGGGACAGACGGAGGAACCGAACCCAGGTTGGCTGCATGCAAGGCAAATGCCCTACCCACGGTGCTATCATTGTAAGCAGAAAAAATTATACTGTGAACATTTTAAACCAGTAACAGAGTCAAACCTGAAAACACCTTTTGATGGAACAAATTTCTAAAGTAGGGACCTGGAATGAGAATGATTTTTTTTCAAATGTGGGCAGAGTTAAGAATTGGAACGAGGGGCTGGAGCGATAGCACAGCGGGTAGGGCGTTTGCCTTGCACGCGGCCGACCCGGGTTCAATTCCCAGCATCCCATATGGTCCCCTGAACACCGCCAGGGGTGATTCCTGAGTGCAGAACCAGGAGTAACCACTGTGCATTGCTGGGTGTGACCCAAAAAAAGCAAAAAAAAAAAAAAGAATTGGAACTAGTACAAAGGGGCAGTTAGTGAACTTGAAGAGTGAGTGTTCATCTTTCACTTACATCAAGGGAACTGAAAAGTAGAATTCGCCCAAACAAAATGAGAACACCTAAGGCTGAACAATAAAGCAGAGCAGAGTCATCTGCTTGGGGTCTCCAGGTTCTTAGTCAGACCCGTATCCTTTAGCTCCTAGGTCTGGCCTACAATAAAGTTTGTGGGTTTGTGGGATCAGCTCATTGTGCCACTATGTCACCTCTTGGGTTTCAATTATTTGAAAAACATATCCAAATGACAGGATGTGAATTCAAATCCAGTATCAGCATTTTGTCATCCAGATGGAGCAGTGCTGGTATTTTGTGTGTGAGGAAGGCAAAGGGCAGAAACCGCTGGTCAAAGGGCAAAGGTAAGCTTCGCCTGCTTCTTCACTTCCTCACCTAGAACTCGCTAACAGGAAAGCCGGGGTTCATGGAGCAGACAGCACCTGGGCATCTGCAGAAGCGGTCATTGCCTGCCTGGCTCACAGCCCAGGGAGTAGCCCCTACATTTCCAAATCTGTCTGTAAAAGGCAATCTCACCTGACCTCGAGCAGGTGTCCTTGCTCTAGAGAAACAGGAACCAATCCAGTGAGCAGCTGTAGAAGGGAACTGCCAGAGATAAAGCTCAGTGAGTCCACAAAGAGAATCAAGTGTCAGGTCTCACCATCAACTCAGCCCCCATTCATGACAGGGGTGTCGGGCAAGTGACAGGGGAGTAAAACAGATCCTACCCATACCTTCTGTGAAGGCAAATACTCTAGTTAAGGTCCAAGACAAGAGCTTGGGAAACTGGAGAGGGGTTATGAAAAATAGCATGTGCTTGAGTTGCATAAACATTTCTCGAATTTGATCTAGCATCACAATGGCCAGGTTCTGTGGTGAAACTCAAACTTTTTAGGCCTCACTGCCTGGATTTTCAATCCTAGAATTGTCAGCTAATTCTTAGGATGACACTGAGAAAATTGCATTTCTGAAGAGTTCAAGGTGATAGTGATTCTCTTGGTCCAGAAATCATACTTTGAGGATTTTTGATCCACTCACATATACAGTTTCAAGGTACCTGACCACAGCTTCTCTCATCTAAACTTAAGCTCATTTGTCATTAATAGAACAAAGACTGGTGAGAAATGAAGATCTTACTTAAGCTTATGCTGAACAAAATACTTTGGCTTCAAATCCAGTATTTTCTGGAATAGGTAGCAAAACGACAAGAGAAATCCAGGCTCCTTTATATACAAATCAAAGGTATATATTTTTCACACTCAGTAGAAAGGTTTTTTTGTTATTTCTTTAATTTCACTGTTCCTTTTGGAAGATTACTTGAAAAAGTATCTAATATGTACTTTCTATATATTAGAAAAAAACAATATGGAAATGTGCTTGCCTTTCTTCCATCTACTCAGACGTAAGAGATTTTAATCTCCACAGAAACAAACAAGATTGTGATAATAGCCATTGACTTACCCTCAGACAGGTAAAATTTGGCATCTTTGGAGTGATAGCACAGCGGGTAGGGAATTTGCCTTGCATACAGCCAACCCGGCTTTGATTCCCAGCATCCCATATGGTGCCCTGAGCACCACCAGGAGTAATTTCTGAGAGCATGAGCCAGAAGTGACCCCTGTGCATTGCCGGGTGTGATCCAAAAAGAAAAAAAAATTGGCATCTCTGAAAAAAAGAGTGGAGAAAAGGAGTGGGAGTGTTGCCTAGTTATAGCTGGTATTCTTCTTTAAAATGATTTTTTTATACATCAAAAGTCTTATCTTCATAAGACATCTGTCTACAAAGAATCTGTCTACAAAGGTGCTATTTCAAGCAATATTACTTGGCTTGCAGTTAAGACAGAAAAGTTTTCATTACTTTTCCTGACAACCCCCTCTGCCCCAATTAACAAATGGAAGAAAGAAAGTGAGACAGAGACAGAGAGACAGAGATAGGCAGGGACAGAGACAGAGACAGACAGAGAGAGAGACAAAGAACAAGACGAAAACCAAGGGATTAAGAGGTCATGAATTTGTCGGTCCCATTTGCCATGCCTCCTTTTCCATGCTACTCAAAGGAAGACAAGAACCCTTGTGGTTATTTTCAATTATTTCACTTCAACTTTTATAATGCATGATTATTTGGGGTTTCTATTTTTACAGCAATCTCCACTTATAAGTAGGTCCCGTTACCCTTACCAAGTATGTCTCAATCAAAATATCTCAATTATTTTGATTTTCTGAAAAATCAGTTTGACAGCTGCATCTGACCTATAACTCCTTTGTATGTATTATGATTATCAAAATGCTCAGCTAATAATTCCTTTGTTTCTGTGACGTGTGTGTGTGTGTGTGTGTGTGTGTGTGTGTGTGTGTGTGTAAGAGGGTGGGGACTCAGGCTACAAAAGCTTTCTTAACTTTTTTACAGTCTTTATTAAATTATAACATGCTTGCAGAAAAAGTGCACACATTTTTAAGTGCAAATTGATGAAATTTCACAAACAAAACAATCTGAGCACCAGGACAATAAACAGAATAGTACCAGCTCCCTGGATGCTCTTATTGCACTCTGGGTCACTATCCATCAAGGATAACCAACATTGTTATTTTAACATTTTAGATGAGCTAGAGGCATGTAGACAAATGGATTGTATGTTTTGTATGCTTTTTAACTGGCTTATTTTGCTCAACATAACATTTATGTGAAGCATCCATATATTTACATGTTGTACATGTATATGTATATATATATATATATATTTCACTGTATTGCTGTGTGAATGGTGTGTCCATGGTGTGAATTTATTACAATTTATTTATCCATTATGTTGTTGATGGGTACTTGGATCATTTTCAGGCTGGAGTTATTATGAAGAGTGCAGCTGTGAACTTTCTAGCATGTTTGTATGCAAACATATGTGTTTCTATCTTGCATAAATTGAATACTGAAATTGCCACATCACAGTTTTTCATATGTTCTATTTCAGTGCATACTGCCAAACAAGCTTCGAAAATGGCATTATCAATTTACTCCACCCTGAGCAAAGTATGAGAATGTGTTTACTCTATATTCTTGCCAGCACTAAGTATGATTGGTATTTTTTATTTCAGTCATGTGGTGAGAGTAAGGTTTGTAACTCACTTTGGTTTTAATGTGTAGATGCTAGATATTTGGTTAGTGTTTTTGTGAAGTGCTAGTTTAAGTCTTTAGTCAGTATTTTTATAGCTGCCTTAATCTCTTCTCTGTCTTCTCTACCTTTGTTATTCTTTTAAGACTACACCTTATTTCCATTAAAACATGCACGGCTACAGTAAGTGAATACACTGAGGCATTTTTATACATTGAAATACTATTCAACAATAAAAATAAATGATATCAAGATGCCTATAACAGCCATGTAACTAAAAAACATGGTCCTAGGCAAAGGCAACAAAACCCAAAAAAATATATACTCTGCAATTCTGTTTGTATGACATTCTAGAAGAAGTAAAACTTTTATAGTTACAGAAAACAGATCAGTGGTTTCCTGGGGTTTGAAGACATTATTAACTGAAAAAGGGACATAGGGAGAATATTTTAGGGTGATGGAAATGTCCTGTCTTAATTTCAGTAGTGGTTATATGGATACATACATTTGTCAAAATTCTTTGAACTGTACACTTAAAATGGGTAATTTAATTGTGTTAAATTATACTTGAATATAATTGATTAAAAAGAAAACATTTACTGAGCCATACCATGTATAACCCCTAGGAGATGATCAAATTAGGGTTGTTTTTTTTTTTTTTTTTTTGGCCACAGAGATCAGTCAAGTTGCCCAAACACACACGTATGTTCCACTGGAAAGTCGAGTCTCCCTAGAAGGAAATGCAGAATCGCCAACATCTTTGGAAATAACTGTTTTGATTGAAGACATCACAAAAGCCTGGTTCTGGCTACTTTGGCCACCTTCTACCCCACAAATGGTTTCGTTTCCGCTCCCTGATGGCCGCCTGCCAGTCATCCTGCAAGCCAGCCAGCACACTTAACAAGCTGGCCCATCACCATGTTTAAAGTATACAAGAACACAGGCATGGCCAACCGTGGGCCAAGAGAAAAATCATCTGAGCTAGCTTTCCCAATGTTTTACCTTTCAGAAGTCAAACTGCAGTCACTTTTTCCTTTGACTCTCAAGGGAAACCTGACAGGGACCACATTTCAAAACCTTTCTCTCCCATAGAGCTCAGGAACTGTGGTATTTTAATAGCCGTTCTCAGCCCCTCCCCTGAGAACATATGATTATGGGACCATTACAGATGGGCAAACCTCTCTGGGTTTCCTGATGTACCCAAAGTTTATAGTTTCTCCTTGCCAACCTTAGGTCTCCCTTTCTTATTTCCCTTTTTCGTTTGTTTGCTTTCTTAGTTTCTTCTTATTGATCTGTGTCTGTTCTGCCATCTTTCATCCACTTTTCACCCTAGAAAAATAAAAGAGAAAGTGAGGCAGGGAGCAGAGATACTTGCACTGGTCTTTCACCTGGCAAGTACATCAAGATTCTCTACTGATGTGGTCTATGCCAAACAGAAGTGTAATCAGACTCAAATTATTGGTGGTGCAGGAAAGAATAACTTGGGTACCTCACTAGGTACCCAAGAACACATTTGAGGGGTTCCTAGTGAATTTGTGGATGAATTAAGGCTGCAGCTTTTCTTAGATAGGCCTTTGGCGCGGGGCTGGGGTGTTCAGACAAAATTGACAGAGGACATATGTGAATATCTGTCAAATGGACTCCAGACACTAGGAGAACATAAGAAAGAACTTCCATGTAATAAAATATCTGAGCATCCTTCATTCGAAGCAACAACTTCTGTTTCTGAAATGCAAGAATCATGCATTCAATTTATCCATTGTCTCTAAACAAGTATGCCCATGAAAGATTCCTATGTATATTTTTTCTCCTCTGGAAAATAGGAGTGTTTATATTTGGTCCATGTACTACTTTGTGGTACGGAGCTATGTGGAGTTCTGAATTGATAAATTTGAGATTCTATCTAATTCACATCCTTGGAGCCTCAATTGCAGTTAAAGATGATATTTGTAAACTGGGCCCACCAGCCAGAGATTCACAGGGTCATGGGGACAGAGGGGATGTGCGGTTCCAAGTCCTTCTCATCTTCTGTGACAAGAATCCCAGAATACAGAACGTCCTGTGACCTTGCAGAAGGCTGGAAATGTCTCAGTCAGAGGCAACAGCTGGTCAAGGAGGTTTGCCAGAATTTCCAGGACACTGATAGATTCAGAACAGAAGAAAAGGAAACAGTGGAAGGGGTGCCTGCTGCAAGGAAGGAAGGAAACTGGGGGTCCTGAACTGATACATTCTAATTCGCATGTTTCAATGAATCTTCAAACAACAATGAGTGGTTTCTGGTAATGTATGTACTATCTCTTGAACATTTTCCCAGGTTTGTCTGAAACTATACTGTGTCTACTACTATGTATATTATGAGGAGTCTCATAGAGTCACAATACAAGATTTGTTTTTCTGCCCAAATAGTATTCACTGGATTTTGGATCAGACTTCCCCAATGTGTAGCTAAATCGAAGAAACGATTTCTGCCTTTTTTGGCTTCCAGTGAAGCTATAGTGAACAAAACTATCTCTAAACATTTTTTTTCTAACAGGCTAAGGAGGTCTATGAACTCTCAATTTTCTTGGCTTTACTTTATCAATAATTTTGATTCTTTCAAACTTTATTTGTTCTGTTGTATTGCCATCTTACTCTCAGGGAAAATTGAAAATGGAATGTAAATTCAGAGTACTATCAGTTCACTAATTGGTCCTTTTGGGGAGTTCTTGGACTCCCCAAAAACAATTTTGGGAAGTCCTAGGACCACAGCCAGCTTACTATTCTAGTAAGAATAAGACCTAGTTTGGAAAACAACATGGACGATTCTCAAAAAATTAGAAATTGAGCTCTCATTTGACCCAGCAATATCACTCCTGGGAATATATCCCGGAGAGGCAAAAAGGTATAGTAGAAATTACATCTGCATTTGTATGTTCATGCAGCACTGTTTACAATAGCCAAAATCTGGAAAAAAACAGAGTGCCCAAAAACAGATGTCTGGTTAACAAAATCTTGGTACATCTATACAATGGAATACTACGCAGCTGCTAGAAAGGATGAAGTCATGGACTTTGCATATAAGTGGATCAACATGGAAAGTATCATGTTGAGTGAAATGAGTCAGAAAGAGAGAGACAGGTATAGAAATTTCGCACTCATCTGTGGAATATAAAGTAGCAGAATATAAAGCAGAATATAATGTGTATATATATGTATACATAAATACATATATAAAGTAGCAGACATTGGGTATGTGAATGGACAAAGAGTGTTAGCAAAAATATTGTGTATTTATTATTTCTGATCTTAGCAAATGTTTATTTAAGCAACTAATCTGTCAGTAGAGTTCTGAATTAAATTAGAGACCTGAGCATTTTACCCTGACTATATAGCTAGACCAAAGTATATATTTAGGAAGTTCTTGCCCAATAATTCCTCATCTCAATAATTCCTCATCTACGTAATTGTATTTTTGCCTTGACCCAGAAATAAAGGACTTGGAGATTGTGTTCTTGTTGAAGAGATAACCTATGAAAGCACATTTATAATTTACTTCAGAAATGACAAGTAGGTAAACATGTTCAACATAAAGTTGACCCTCCTGACACTTTCAACATTCTTTCTAGTTTTATTTTCCTTGTGCGTTGCAAACGGAAGTTGTTTGACCAATGCTCAGAGAAAGAGGGAGAGCAAGAAAGAGAGAGAGAAAGAGAAAGAGAAGGAGAAAAAGAGAGAGATGAGTACTTAATATGAGGAAATGATGGTGTCATTTGTTTTTTTTAACAAATTGGTTTGATTCCCTTATATACTAGAAACCAGAGAACGAAGAATTGAACACACACGTTTTGGTCTTAACCAAGACTAAGAAACTAAGCCTAGCCAGTGAGTCAAAAGAGAAATAGTGTACCCTCCTTTGGAGAACAAAAATTCACAAATATGTGACCGATATATAAAATCCAGAAATAGTTTTAATCTTTAAATGTTAATAAATGCAGTGGTTGTTCCAGAAAGAAAAAAAATGAATCATGTTCCTGTCCCCTCCCCAGTGTTAAAACAATAATTTATTTCTTTATGCAAAGTAAGAATCTTAATTTTGCTAGCAATACCCCATGTAGTTATACCTTGGGCTGAAACAGAGATTAATTTTCTCATATGGGATCAGATACATAATATGCTGTATTTAACAATTACAATAGGTACTCAGAAAGTATGGATGTATACAGAAGTGCTAAATAACTGCTGGTCCTTTTCAGCTGGTCCATGCCACAATAAATTTGCGTAACAAACCACCCCAGATCTCAGAAGCTTTCAACAACAGTTTTTGTTTCTCACTCATGGACCTGTAGGGGAGTTGTGTCTGCTCTGCTTCTTCTCAGAAGTTGAATAGACTTTGGGAAGAGTTTCTATCTACTCTGTGAGGCATATTTTGGAACTTCAACAGATAAAAACAATTGCTACCTTGGGAGCACTTATCTCTTAGTGATCACATAAGTGAAAGAGGATGAGTGAAACATCTTTTCCAGGCACTGACACAATCATTACCACCCACATATCACTGATAAAGGTTATTCATATACATCCCAACTCTACTATGCATGCTTTAAGAAACTGACTGCTCCTAGGAGTTTAACTTCAAAGTAATATGACCTGGCCGAGGGTATAAATGTGTAATTCTCAAGAGCATGGAAATTGATAATAATGAAACAATTTATCAAAAATACTATTAGGCTCTGCTTGAAGCATCAGGTAGGAAAGTAGTATAATGACGTTTTAAAAAATAGATTTTAGAACTAGTGAACTCTGGTTTAAAATCTTAGTTCTATAATTTTCTGACTCTGTGACCTCAGCAATAGGTATCAGATCTTCAGGAAAAAAAGAGCTGGAAAAGTGTTCCTCAGCAGAGCTTTTTCGTTTTTGGCTAAGCCATAAATGAATCCTGTTTGCTTTTCCCCACTTGACAGTCTGCTTAGTCCTTAGTTAAAAAGCCACCCTTCCCCCCGCCCCACCCCCCATGCCAAGTTCCCGGACTACTGTCATCTATTCAATCTATTCAACTCAGCTAAAAGTCATTGTGCCAGTTGATGCACATGTGAACGTGGGTCACCTCTGTTGACAATGACCAGTCTGTGACCTGCAGTGGCATATTCCTAGCAAAGTCAGCCACAGTTGGTGGGTGATCCTCTACACTATGACTTCCTCGGAAAGCTAATAGCTTTCCTCTAATAGCTAATCATCTGCCAAAAACTCATACTTTGAGAACAAGGCTATTCTTGGGCTGGTAGATGTCCCCCGTGATTCTCGGTCCCTCATAAATCGAGGTTGACCCTTTGACTAAAATTCCCCGGTGTAACATGAGCATATTAGCACCACCATTATTACCTATTAACAAAAGGGATAAGGAACTGCTCTTTTCTATTTTATCTTTTCCTCTGTTCCCTGCTTAAACAGTGAGGACTCCTAGTCTCCAAAAGGGCAGAGCCACAAAATGGAAGGAGCTTGAGTCACTGCCTGATAATATGGAAGTTCTCCGTGAAAAATAGGTATTTAGATGTTAACACTTGGGGACTGCCTAGATGCTGGTGAGCAAAGTCTGTCCATTTTGCAGGAGTGGAACAGAGTAATCACCCTGAATCAGAGCAGATGGCACCATAGTCATGCCAACAGGACTGGGACATTTGGGATAGGAATCAAGCAAAGCATTAAAGGTTAATCAACCAAACACAAACCTTAGCTTAGTGACTCCCTGGGCTGTCTTGACTAATGCCATACTCCTAATACCACACTGAGCTTAGAATGTGGAATTCAGAGAGCAGTCAGCTCTAAGGGTCAGGGATGATGGCCTTTTTAAAAGATGAGTCCAATCCAAAGAGTTGCAACTATTGCTTATCAGGGGGAACTTTCATTCCATGTGAGAAAGTAAGGCCTTCTGTTTTAGGCCTGTTACTTCCCAGAACCTAATTTCTGAAATATCTTTCTTAAGAATAAAGCTTCTGGGGCTGAGAGAGAGGATAAAAGAGAAAGTGCTTGCTTTGCATATGCCCAACTCGAGTTTAATCCCAGGCGCTGTGTGTGGTCTCCTGAGCACCACCAAGGGTCACTCCTGAGTACAGAGCCAGAAATAACTTCTGAGCAATACTGGGGATGGCCCAACTGCTCCCCTCCCCCTTAAAGTGAAGCATTGTTTATTTTCCTTGAAGGGTCTCCCTCACCCGGATCAATCCACTCTAATACCTTAAAAAAGACATGTGATGTTCAGAGAAAGCTTACTTCCTTCTTGCTCAATATTGGTAAATAGCATCGGCACCAATTATACTTAAAATCGTTCTTGACAAAAAGGAACAAACTGTTGAGGTTAATCTCAAATTTTAAACTGTGGCAGGTGTGGGGGGAAACAAGAGTGAATGGGGTGAGAAGTACAGTAGCTAGACCCATTTTTAATTACAGGGTAATTCCAAGCCAAACAGAAGGAGGAAGAAGAAAGTGAAGTTCCTTATAGCACAACACAAACACTCCATCTTTATATCTCAATCTTGTTCTCTGTCTCTGTCTCTGTCTCTCTCTATTTCTCTCTCTCCACCACCCCCCCACCCACCCCAGCCTTAGTACAGACATAAATCTAGGTGCTGCTCTCCTTCAACGGGCTCATTACCCCCAAGTGTTGACTCACAACAGGTTCCAACACACTGAGCTGTTCTTGAATGGCTTCTGTTCCTCTGGATAATAAAGGTTCCTCTCTCTCTTGGCTGGATCCACAGTTCTGACTTTTTATTCACAGTGCCCAAACTCGAGCCTGGGTATCGCCCTATTCTTCTGTCCGATAGATAAACGTTTTTTCTGCAGGACTAAACTCCTTTTGGACTCCAAGTCTGCTAGCTTGGCAGCTCCCCGTTATGAAACAAAAGTAGAGAGAGAGCACGCCTCTACTTGGATTGCCTCTCTGTGGTCTCATCATAAATAAGAACCCTGCAAGTTCAGGAGCGGGTGGAATGGAGGGGAGGGGGCACATTTCACTCTTCCAAACAAAGGCCTTATTCTGAATCTTCCCTTTCTAGCCCCTAACCAGTCTGTCTTTGCAAGTGCAGAGGGCGGGGGTGCTAACGGAGTGAAGCAAGATGAAGAGAGCGCAGAGCTGCAAGCTTATTAACCTTTCGGGAGAGGCTTGTGATTCAGGCTTGTGGAGCTTAACATTTTTTCCCCCCTCTCCCAATTATTTTAATGATGCTGCAAAAAGTTCTAACTTCTGTATGAGACTGTATTGCGGCCACGGTCTGGGCTGATCACATGGTAACATTCCTACCCAGGCTGGGTCACCTCATAAGTAAAATCAGCTTGGGAAAACCACTCCTCCTGCTGTGTGCATCTCCTTCTCCAGGGTGGGGGTGGGGGGTGGGGAGTCTCCTTTTTAAGAGCTTTGAAGCTTAAGTCTCAGATGTGAGCTGTGCTTCAAAGTTTATTAGTTATATATATATATTTTTTTTTTATCCCCGTTCACCATTCTCCAACCACTCATCCCCCCAAAAAAGTTTATGTGCACTCCGAATGGCAATTATTGACTCTAATTCAAACCATTTTTGTGTCGTTTAGATCCAGACACATTGCTTGATCTCAATCATAAGCGAACATAACAAATATTTTTGTTGCTAAAGGAACTGTAGTCATATAAGCCAGTTCATCAATCATCTCCCACCCCAGCCCCCTTCGCAGTCTTAATGTATTCCTCATTTCATTTCGAGCAAGAAAATTAAGCCTATAACATAAACTTAAAAGCTAACTACTGTAGTCTGTACTTTGAACCCAGATACAAAAGCAAACATTCCTTCCTATTAGGTTTAGATCAAGATGTATTGATTTAGGAGGTTAACTAATACTTAGCAGGAGGCCAACCAGGACCTAGAGACGAGGAAGGAAGAAAGGAAGTGGAAGAGGAAGTGAATTGCTCCTATAATGCGAATACACTTACTAATCTGAAGGCATTGCTAAATTTTCAGTAGTCCACATGAATATTATTGTGGTTATAGAGGCAGCAAAGATCTTTTTCCAAGGCCAACCTCCCCTTGCATTTCTTTATATATAGCAATTGGGGTTAGAGAGAATTATAGGATTAGTTGTAACCTATACTTATATTCATTTTTAACTCTTTATTGACATGTCATCTACACAGGGGAAGTTGCATTTATTATAATTGTTCACTTGGTGAATTTTCATAAACTGAACACATCTTTGTATCAAGCATTATAAATAAAATATATATAATACCTAAAGCTTCCCCTTCTACTTTCTTCTATCTCCCCAAAGTTAATAACTATATTAAATTATAATACCATAAATCAATATTTTATTTCAGTTAATATCATGTTTGGAATATTTATCCTTGTCTTTGTGTGGAGTTGTAAGATTTACATTCTCTTTGCTATGAATTTTCTAGTATGTAAAGTGCCCCACCCCAAAATTCTATGTCCATTCTATATATTAAAGCACTTCCTATTTGGACTATAATAGCACTGTTATAAATATTCTAATAATTGTCTCTTGAACAATATAATACACATATTTGCTGTGCTTATTCCTATAATAAGAATTGTAAAAAAACACACACACAAAAAAAGAATTGTAGTATAGGGGGCTGAAGTGATAGCACAGCGGGTAGGGCGTTTGCCTTCACGCAGCCGACCTGAGTTCAATTCCCAGCATCCCATATGGTCCCCTGAGCACCGCCAGGAGTAATTCCTGAGTGCAGAGCCAGGAGTAACCCCTGTGCATTGCCGGGTATGACCCAAAAAAGCAAATAAATAAATAAATAATAATTTTAGTATATAGAAATCTATTTATGACTAGTTTTGTCATAACATGGCTGCAACTAATATTCTCACTGGCATTGTATGAGAGTTCTGGTTGCTTCACAGCCTTATCATTCTCATAATTTCACTTGATATATCCCATCCCCATTGATCTTTATTTCATTTTAGTTATTTTCAATCATCTCGTAACCTAACAAGAGTCAACCTGGTCAAGTCTTCCTTCTATGAAGTCAATTTTTTCTGTACTGATATCCTACATCATGTCCTCCACCCATCCACGTGGTCTTTCCCATGTGTTGAGCTCTTGTTGAACTTATGCGTGGAACCACCCATCTATACTTGATTAGACACTGGGTACGTGCCTTGCTCTGAGTGTTTCTTCTGTAATTCTGTCATCCCAACTAGAAGCAGAGTCCTTTGAGACAATTCAACAGAGCCCTTTGTAACAATACAAACACACTGGGCTGAGTTCAGGTAGTCATGGGTTTTACTCCAATTGGACTGGGTTTGTGGTTTTTGTCTAATTATTATGATGTTACTCTAGGTGTTCAATATTGATTCAAACTATGTTAGAGTGAAAAAGGCAGGAAGATGAATATTATAGCTTAAAAAAATTGAGAAGTTCCTTGGAGCTAGAACTAGATATTAATCTCACGGTTTCTAGGTTTACTCATTATTATCTAAATAATTTATTGTAGGATTCTGACCCTTAATTTCCTAGTGCAAATTAAGAAATAAAACTAGAATGGTAGTGAGTATTCAGAAGATTACACAGCTAAGTTTCTCGCATGTTGTAGGCACTACAAAAATCCAGTCCTTTCTCCATATCCTTTAGTGAGGTGCAATCTCTCACTCTTAACAGTAAAAAAATTTTTTAAATTTAAAAAAATTAGGAAGAAAATAGTTTCATATATTTAGTTGGGTCTAGAATTGACCAATCCTTTTCTGTTAGTCTTTGAAATTGATTTTATACATGAGGTAGTGACATTTGAAACAAATTGAATAACTTTTTTTTAAAAAAAAATAGGTTTTTGAAGTAAAGTTAAACAAATTCTATTTTACTTATGAAGAGTGCTGAGGTTCCCTTGATAGCTAAACCTTTCAGGCAAGACTACTTAACTTGAGCTGAGTATGTATGTATGAACTCCATTTTTCTCTAGCTCAGTTCATTCCTCCTTTGATGAAGATATTTTATGTGCAGAGGAAGCAAGTAACATCCTTCTCTATTCTGAAATACAAGATTACAGTTTGAACATCAGATTCGAGAGGGTTCTTAGAAAACTAAAGAAGGAATGAAAGAATAGCGCCTTAAGGCTTTCTTTATTTTTCCTGGAGGTATTTAGGCAAACTTTTCAAAAGGGAAGGCAAACCCTGGAGTCACATATTGATTTTGTAACTTAAAGATATCTGGGACTAGGAATGGGAGTCTCTGTTTCTCTTCTTCTTAAAGAGTGTAGTGTAGTACCGGGGTGAGCCAATGTGTCCAGAACCAATTTGGCAGATCATTTCCCTGTTTCTTCTGGCAATGATAGAATAATAAAATATATTCCAGCCTGCTGGACTTTTGATGTAAGTACTTCAAAGTGAGTTCAACTATCTTTAGATCTAGTGGTCAGGATTCTTGTAGATGCCCCTTTCTCTCTTCAAAAATTTAGCCAATCTCAATTGTATGGCAGCATAGCTCAAAACAATATATATAGTTTTCATACGACATTCGTATGTATATGAAACACTCTATGAAGAATGACTCTTGGATATTAGACCTATAATCAGATTTATTTATAAAGTGGCTTGCATATGGTTTTATGCTCCTTGCACCCAACAGAAGGATAAATAAAAATTTTAGGAAAAAATGTATAGAAAACACATTGGGAGGTGTGGGGCAGGAATTAAAAAAAAAGGTAAAAAGCAAATGTGTTTGCTGTATTTCCAAGACTGAATCACTTAATTAAGTGCCAAGAGAAAAAGTTTCATCTTGATTCTATAGCTAGTGATGAAAAAAACAACTCTCAGAGTGGTTTAATATCTTGGTCAAGTCATATTGCAATGTAAAGTTGGGATTGTAGGGCTGGGCCAGAGAGACAGCAACAGCAGGTAAGGTGCTTGCAAATCCAGGTTCCATTCTTAGCATCACCTTGGCCCTCCAAGCACTGCTAGGAGTGATCTCTGAGCAAAGAGCCAGGAGCAAGTCCTATCCACTGCAGAGTGTGATCCTCAAACAAACAAAAATAAAACAAAAAAATAATAAACACTTGGGATCACAGTTGAGTTTGCCTAGTTCCAAAGTAGATGTCTTCCGTCTCTCCCCCTCCCACCTAGAATCCATCTAAGTGTAAATCAAATCTGTCCATGTTAGAGTTACACATCACTACCAAGCACAGAACTCTCCTTTATAGGGTCCTTGAGAATTTGCTGAATTTCTGGTGACCCACAAAAAGTGCTCAACTAACTTTTTTTTAATTAGAAACTAATGTCAATTTTGAGCCCCCCAATTTTGGGGGGCTCAAAATCCAATTCCTTTTGTGGATTTTCTTTAAAGGTGCACTGGAGCCGGCCCCCACTTACTTCCTTTAATGGTGCACTGGAGCTGGATATACCTACTCCCTTTAGTGGTGCTATGGAGCCGGCTATGCCTACTTCTTCTAGTGGTGCTATAGAGCAGGCAATGCCTAGTTCCTTTAGTGGATCTATGGAACAGGCCATTTCTACTTCCACTAGTGTGCAATGAAGCAAGCGTATACCTACTTCCTTTAGTGGTGCCCTGGTAATGCTCCCTACCTACTGAGACCAACTGCAGAGCTGAACATGCACATTTATTTCCCACCTCACACTTAGTGCCTGCAACTTGGCAACTTGAAGACAGCCTTCGTGGGTGTGTTCACATTTCACAAATTGTCAAAGGCGACAGATCAGGACTTCGGTGTTTCCTGCACCTACCACACTAAGAACTAGTCGTTGAACCTATCAACAGACTGTTCAAATCTTTGGGAGTGATTCTGCCTTTTTGCCTCATGTAGAAAATGTTCAAATAGTCATCCACTTCAGCCCCTCCAAAATTTCAGAACTGCTTGTGATGACTCTGGCTTTCTATGATTTAACTTCAAGGACCTGAGTCTGAATCTTAATTTGTTACTTCAGTTACTAAGGAGCCGAGGACAGATTATTCAATCTCTCTGCATTTAAATATGCAAAATTGGGATGAGACAAATAAGATGAAGTCTAAGTGACACAATGCAAATAAATCATAGGATCAGGTCTATAGTACTGTCAATTTATTACTGTCAACACAATCAGTATTGATCTAACACCAAAACCTTTTAGGGAGTAATCCACGACTTATAACAAATGAAAGCTTACCCATCTGGTTTCCAGCGGGAGTGAGTAGGCTGAACAGTGTTTGATTACAGAGTGTTTATTGCTCAAACCACTGCATTAACAAAAAGTATGTTTTTAAAGACAAAGTAGTAATAGTTGAGGCAAGGACTAGATAAGAACAATGAAAGGGATCAGTTAAACAAATCAGATCATCTGAGGCCTTTCTCCCTGGGTTTTATTTACAGGAGGGCAGGTGGAGTAGTTTGGGCTTATAAAATCACAGGATAATAGATGTCCTTCCAATACCAGATCGAATTTTGTTTCCTTTTGTTTGTGTGCAGTTGTTTGTTTTTAGCGACACCTGGCAGTGCTCAGAGATCACTCCTTGGTGATGCCCAGTGACCATATGCAGTGCCGAGGACTGAATCAGGGTTGGCTGCATGTTAGGCTAGTGGACACTGCCTAACATTACAGAAATGTGCGAATAGTTCTGCAGCTATCAGAACTAATAAAGAATACTGAGACATTAAAGATGTACCAACAAGAAGGAATTTCAGCAACCGAATTACAGCAGCACAGGGAAGAGAGAAGTAACGCTAAGAAGGCACCCCCATAAAGTCTGTGCCATAGTTATAAGACACTACCTTATCTCTAAAAGGATGTCCAGCAGGAAGAGTAGGGAAATAAATACTACTGTAACCTACCTGTTTCTCTCCTACTTACTGCCAATACTCCCCAGGAATACAAAGGACTAGGTTGATTATACCCAGAGACATCCCCTTAAAGGACACAGAACAAAGAGAAATATGGGTTGAAAGATGGGAGCAAAAAAGTATAACTAACCAACATTTCAATTTGCAGTATTATATTCAATCAATAGATTTCACCTCTAGGGGCTGGAGAGATAGTGCGGCAGGGAGCCTTGCCCATGGAAGACCCAGGTTTGGTCCCTAGCACCCACAATGGTTCCCTGAGCACTGCCAGGAGTGATCCCTAAGCTTGGAACCAGGTATAAGCCCTGAGCACTGTGGAGTGTGGCCCAAAAATAAAAGAAGCAAAAAACACAGCCTGTAGGATATCTAGACTAAGAAATTGCACCAAAATGCAATAATTAAGAGTAGGGGGAAAAAATTTAGAGTGAAAAAAAGTGTGATTTGTTCTTGGGGCTTAGTTATGTTTAGTTTGTTATGATGCAGTAAAAATATCCAGGGTACCTGAAAGATATTATAGGGGTTCAGGCACTAGCCTAACATGCATCCAACTCTGATTCAGTTCTCGTCACTGCATATGGTAGCGGGGCTTCACCAGGAGTGATCTCTGAGTGCAAAGGAGTAAGCCCTGAGCACTGCCAGGTGTCACTAAAATCAAACAACCCCACACAAACAAAAGGAAACAAAAATTCAATCTGGTATTGGAAGGACATCTATCATCCTGTGATTTTATAAGCCTTCTCCACCTGCCCTCCTATAAACAAAACCTAGGGAGAAAGGCCTCATATGATCTGATTTGTCTAACTGATCCCTTTCATTGTTCTTATCTAGTTCTTGCCTCAACAATTGCTACTTTGTCTTTAAGAACATGCTTCTGGTAATGTCACTCCTGCTGTCTATGCATATGTATATTTTAGGGATCTTTAATTATTCTATAGCGATAGCATTCTCCCCCACCCTTAGACCTACCTCTATAGTTTACTTAAAAATATGTAGGGCCTTAAATATTTATAATCTTGAGAGTTACCTCTGCACAGTATTTCCATGTGTGAAAAAAGCAAAGAAAGAAGACAGACAAGTAGCACCGTGGGTAAGGAGTTTCCCTTGCAGGTGCCTGTCCTGGGTTTAATCCCTGGCAGCCCATATGATTATCAAGCCTGCTGGGAGTGATCTCTGAGTGCAGAGCCAAGAGTAAGACCTATGCACCTCTTTGTGTGATGAAAGAAAGAATGAATGAAAGAAAGAAAGAGAGAGAGGGAGGGAGGGAGGGAGGGAGGAAGGGAGGAAAGGAAAGGAAAGAAGGAAGGAAGGGAGGAAGGAAGGAAGGAAGGAAGGAAAGAAGGAAGGAAGGAAGGAAGGAAGGAAGGAAGGAAGGAAGGAAGGAAGGAAGGAAGGAAGGAAGGAAGGAAGGAAGGAAGGAAGGAAGGAAGGAAGGAAGGAAGGAAGGAAGGGAGGAAGGGAGGAAGGAAGGAGAAAAATTTTAAGATTAGGGAGAGCCACTTAGATCACTTTTACTGTGCTAGCACATGCTCCTGTGTGCTAAATACTTTTGGTGGACAAGAGCAACTGGGCTTCTAAACCTATTAATTCCAAGAAGTTATGGACTGTCTCAAATTTCTATTTATGTATAATTCTGTGATGATTTACACAGTCCATTAAGAATAGTATCATTTAGTCCTCAAAAGTTAATTCTAGGAAATCATTTTATTACAAAAATGAACAAGGTTTCATGGGTAAAATAAGCCCTAACTATTTAAGCATTTAGTCTAGATTTATCATCATCTCATGCTCCAGGTTCTCAAACCCAAATTCCTAGCACAGCAATGAATAAGTTAAGGGGATGGATGAAGTAAAACTGGTGTAAGAAAATGTCCTTGGCATATAAGCTTACTTTAGATTCAGCTCTGAGTTCAGCATTTGATAAAGCTGTTTTAAAAGATATTATGAGAGATATTACAAAAATTATATTTTTATCATTCTTGTGTGGCATTCCCGCATTGTGAATGTAATGATAAATGACAATAGAACATAAAAGGGAGAAGTGGCGTTCGTGGAAAACTGGGCACACCTAGAAGGACACACCGCTGTTTCATCCCAGCACTGATACTGTGTGGGAATTAAAACTTGGTATTGTCTCCCTCTTTCAAAAAGCAGGGATTCTAGATGTTTGTGCGAAAGTATACCAGTCTTAAACATTGTTAACACATTTGAAATTATTTGAAAGCAATCATAGGCTCTATCTGATAACTTTTAGCTAGATATTCTCTGTTAGCTTACCAATTAGTAATACTAGTTTCAATAGATCCATGAATGAAATGTTACTGGGCAGAGTCTTACATGGAGCAAAGATGGGAATGGTTAGTAGAATTGTAGCACTGTCGTCCTCTTGTTCATCTATTTGCTCGAGTGGGCACCAGTAACGTCTCCACTGTGAGACTTGTTACTGTTTTTGGCATATTGAATATGCCATGGGTAGCTTGCCAGGCTCTGCCCTGTGGGCAGGATACTTGCCCTGTGGGCAGTAGCTTGCCGGTTCTCTGAGAGGGATGGAGAAATTGGACCCGGGTCCACTGCATGCAAGGAAAATGCCCTACCCACTCTGCTATCGCTCCAGTCCAGGTTAGCAAAATTTCCTTCTATAATTTTAGAGGTACACAACCCTATAGGATAGTCTATCAGCAAGTAGAGTAAAAATAATCAACTGCTTTCTGGGACATTTGTGACTCCTGTTTACTTTTTTTCTAGCCCTCAGTGTCACCAATTCCTTATGCCCCCTGATTCTTATGTGCAGGGTCCTAATAAAAGATATTTATCTCCCACAAGTACTCTTACTCATAAGGTATACTTATATTCCTAATGCACAAGGTCAGTCTTGTTATCTAAGCACACCTTTCCTTGGCAACAAGTCTGTCAGACTAGTTCTCTTGTGCATCTTTAGCTATCAAATACTGGAAGTATCTCCATAAGTATCCACCGTACCAATTTTAGTTCATCTTTAATTTAATATTCTTTAGGCACAACCATGGCAAACCCGTGGCCTGAAGGTCTCTTAGCATTTCCCAGATGCCTCATTCCTGACAGTACGCACTGATTGAAATGCTGCCATGGAGCTCAAGTGAGAACAATATAATCTGTGGTAAGAATTAAGGAGATTTTTTTAAGGATTATATAATTTATTGATCTGGTGATAAAACCCATCTAAATTATTGCTTGGGATTGTGTGGATAAATGCTTTTCAAATAAAAGATCAGCTCAGAGAACTGGTCTTCCAGGAGGCATCCTCCAATACCTTAAGGTATTTCAGGGGCTCTTTGGTTCATGCTTCTAAGTGGAGCATTTCACAATGACATAATTTCTAAAGGTTTTTTTCTTTTGGTGTGGGGAGTGGAGAATTGGGGAGAACAACCAGCAGTGTGCAGGTCTTAAACCTGGCTCTTCATTCAGGGATAATTCCTGGGTCCTCGCAGGTTTGAGGAACCATAGAAAGTGCCAGGAATTGAACCCAGGTCAGCCACATGTAAAACAGACCCCTTACTGCTGTACTGTCACTCTGGCCCCCACAACCATATACTGTCTAAGCGCCTGAAGTATAACTAAACTTAAGCCAAGGTCGAGGGGCCAAGGAGACGCTTTGCAGAGCATCTCCCCCTTGAGCTTAGCTCCCTCTTGACTCAGTCCAGTAACTGACTGTGATCCAGTCTGCTGCTTCGGTCTCCCTTTTGTTCAACCTCTGCACTGTTTGATTTGGTTTGTCATGATCTGACATTGACCTGCCGGCAGGACTTTAGCTTTTGAAATGACCTGCGTCCTGTTTGCTGCATCGACTTCCCACACGTTCTGCTGTCAGTGTTTCCAATCAAAGTGTATTAAATTTGAACCCTGACTCCTTTGCTCAGAGGATGCTGTCCTTGACAGCACGGGGCCAATTTCCTACTGCTTCCAGCAGCATCTACCTCATGGAACGATATACAAGCGCCTTCCCCTGACAACAACGGCTCTTGCCAGATGCTGAACTTGGAAACCTTGCCTTATTTAAATCTGAACCTTGTCCATCATTTGCACTGAGTTATGTTGGTCGACTGCTTGTACACAGGGAACCAGAGTCACAGCCTTGGAATTGTTATTTTATCCCTTTCCCTGTAGTTTATAAAAAGAGATAAAAAAAAAACTAGTTCCATTATGAACAGAAAGCATGACGTTATTGACCTGAAAATAAAAAAGCAAATGCTTATTAAGGCGTGTTGGTCTGTTGGTCACCATGTGTTAGAGGACAGGAATTCCTGGTGATGCAATCAGCCTCATCCAGAAACTGAGCACAGAAGGCCTTTTCTTATGTGTTCAGTCTGCAACCTCACTGAAGTCTTCGTACACTCATCTCCGACTGCTGTCTTAATCTTTCCCTGGAGGGTCGGAGAGTATACATTCCTGTTGGTGCCTGACACCCAAACTCTACATCCCCCCTATTGATACCATGAGAACAAATAGAGTCAGGTATAAGAAAGGATTCAAGCCAAATCTCGATGGCTTTGAGGCCAAAAGGTGTTGCTTGAGGAATACAATCATTAATGTTAAATATGAATTATCTGCTAAATAAAAGTAGTGAAAACCAGTTTTGCTAACAATGGGCAACAAATCTTTATGCATCCTATGTTACACATGAGTTTAATGCAGTCACAGTGATAGGATAAAAATAGAGAATGTACAATAAGGGGCTCACAGGAAGAAAATTAAAGAGAATTTGGTTGCACCTAATAAATAAATTATTCTCTTGAGTAACTCAACTCTCACATCTGCTAAATGAACACTCAAAATGAATCCTGTATCAGTCATAAACAACTCAGTTTCCTCAGGAAAATAAAAATAACATCGTAGCATCTTTAATACAGATGACTGTTACAGTTTGATACTATAAAATGTATCAATCAACACTACTCCTAAACCTTTTAGATAAAGCATGGCTTTTAAAAACTGCTCATGAATATCTATTAGGGTGCAATCAGGAAAATTGGGATTACTCTAAGTGTTTCTAACAGAAGGCATTTAATAAGGGAACCCAATAACAGCGATGAAGAGAGAGTAAGAAGCCTTAGAACGAATGGTGAAGCAATCTAGAGATTAGTGATAGCAAGAAACAGACAGAAAGCAATTTGGTTTGCAGCAGTAGAATCTGGGCCCTTCTGTTAAAAATTACAACCAGGCAGTCTTCCCAGCTGAAACCATAGAGGAGATAACAATTCCCATAGAAGAAGAGAGAGAGACACAGAGAGAGAGAGAGAGACAGAGACAAAGAGAGAGAGACAGAGACAGAGAGAGACAGAGACAGAGACAGAGACAGACAGACAGACACACACACACAGACAGACAAAATGAAAACATAAAATATAAAATATCTTGGCTTCTCCCATCTTCTAAACCCAGTCTTCATCAGAACCTCTCTTTTGCTGAATCTAGAGGGAAACCAGGGTACAAGAGAGCCTGGAATATGCAGTTTCCAGAACAGAATATGTGAAGTTTTTTAGACTGTCAAATGACTAGCACATTTGACATCTTTGAAAACATGCCTATTTGTACGCTTGCATGTGCTAATTGACATATATCTTAGTAGACTTTGACAGTACATTTATTTTTAAATTCAACTCTCTTTTAAATTTATCCTTATTTTTGACAGCGAAGGGAAAACAGCCACAGTTGATTGGGCCGTGATGCCTTTGCCAATAATTTACCCTGCAAGTTATCCATTGAAGTCACTCTGTGCTAATACATCATTTTTCCTTCAGTGTTCTTTGCTGTGTCTCCTAGTTCTTTTTTTTTTCAATTTTAGCTTTGGGATTATCCAGTAAACAGGAATAATGATTTCATTCATTTTTATAACCTCATCCTTCACAGGGTGAGGCAAGCTGTGGAGTGGGGGAGTACTTGCCTGTGCCTATTTTAGACTTGTAAATTTTATAAGTTCAAATATCTTACTCAGTGGTAGAACACGAGTGGGGGAAATGCCCGGTTCAATGATGTAAACATAGCAAATATCAACCTAGCCTGTAGGAAGAGAAATACAAACAAAAGAAGCTTTGCAGCAGCATCCCTTCTTTTGGGATTCTAGCATTTTCTTTGGTTCGGATAGCTTGAGTTCATCCAAGTTTTAAATAACCTTGACTTCCCCTTGCTGCCGTAGGGATCTATTCTCTGAAATCCAAAACACAGAATTACTTGATTTTTTTCTTTTCTTAATTTACTTTTCTGGTGGTAATATTGATTTACAAGACTGTAAATGTTTATGTTTTAGGGGTATGATTGTGCACACCACCAAAGTGCCAGTATCCTCTATTAAACTGCCCATTAAACTCTTTGCTTTTGACCTATAGTAAGTACAATCTGCGTTGGAACTGAGATGAATACGGAAGGGCACTTTTACTTGACAAATATTCTCTTAAGTGTCTGTCATTTTGCATCACTATTCTAAGCTATTAACGTATTTTACTCTTTGAACAACTGTACAAAGTATTGGTAAGGCAACAGGTAGTGTGTTCCAAGCTATTATTCTCCTTTGGATCATTGAGGAAACTGAGGCATCTAAAGACTAAGTAGTTGTCCTGAGGTAATAGAGAAAATAGCTGGTAGAGTCAGGATTTGAGCCCCATAGCCTGGTTCTGGCACCTGAGTTCTTAAACAGTAAGCAAAACCATCCTCTTCAGTATGGCAATCTCAGCGCACTCAGACTCATTGCCTCCAATTTAGGACTCCAAGAATGAGTATTTAGGGAGCAAGCATTTCGGTAGGAACTACCTATCCTTTTTCACCCAATTTAACTTCCTCTGCAATTTCTAGCTGGAAGCAATGATGAGCCCACTTAGATCCAGGAGGGCAGGAGCAGTGGCAAAGAACATGCAACCATGCTTTGAAGCCATCACAGTGATTAAAGTACCAGCAGCAATAACCACAATATATGATACTCAGAATGGTGGGTTGGTTTTTATTTGCTGAAATGACCTTATGGTTTCCTATACTGCATACTCATTTATCTCCAGCAGGAAATGGAAGGAAATAGAGTCTTTCCTTAAGGCAGTTTCTGTTCCAACTGGTATTCTTCTAATGCCTCCCTTAGCTCTGACAACCTCCTAAATGACATTGGACAAGACTTCCCGGATTCAAGTTTCATCCATGTAGTTGTACCCAGATAGAAAATGTTCTCTTGCCTATATTTAAAACACATTGCTAAGCCAATTTTCTTTAAGTTTTCCTGAACTTTCTCCCTGGGGAGGATTATACAACTGCCAACTTAGAATTTTATACTTTCAGATACTTTTGAGTAATCACTCAGCAGAGAGAAAAAGAAAGTATTATGGTAAGGTGACGGTGATGGTGTGCGTGCATGTGTGTGTGTGTATCTGTGTGTGCACACGCACATGTGTGTTTTGTCATCTTCAGAGAAAAATGCAGTTTTTATAGTTTAAATTAACTGCAGAATGCTGAATTAATTTTGGTCAAATCTCTTCAATACAGGTTCAATTTAGAGGCCAGTAGCTATCAAAAATTAAGTGAAAAATATTGGAAAAACCACTCAACTCACCAGAATACTGTTTTTGATTAAAATCTGAGTTTGTGACCAATGTTTCTTTTTAAAAAATAGCTCTGTTGAATGCCACAATTAGAGTATTCAATGACATTGCTTTATGATTTGTCTCAAGAGAATAATTGGATTGGCAAACAGATGAAAATTTCAAAACAGGGGCATTTCTTTCTGTGCCATGGTGTTAGACAGTAGATCCACATGCAGACATGCAAACCTTGGAATGATCAGTCAGGCTCATCTGTCATGCCTTTATGGCCAAGGTTAATTCTGTTCACATGGCTGGTTGCCAAATATGTTCTTTCCTTTATCTCCAAGGCAAAAGCAGACAAACCCCACTGCAGCACAATAGTTCACTGATACATTTTCTGTGACAAAAAAAACTGTTCAGACAAAAAAATATTAAGAGGGCTAGTAATGAAATTTTTTTCTTTGGGATTTTGGGTCACACCTAGCTCAGGGTTTACTCTTGGTGGTGCTTGGCAGGGTGGGTGGGGTATCCATATGAGATGCTGGGAATCAAACCCGGGTCAGCCCTGTGTGGGCAAACAACCTACCCACTGTACTATTACTCTGACCCCTGAAGTTTTTTAATTGATTAAAGATGATTAAGTTAAATCAAGTTATTTAATTCATCCAAAATTTGAACAAACCCAGTTATCAAAATTTTATGTGGCATATATGGATGATAAGATGGACTTGATAGTGTTAATAAAAAAGCAATTTTAGCCTTCTTTGTGGATTACCACATTTCTTTCAATGTCCACATGTACAACATGAAAAACTTAATGTATCTTGGACTGTGGTTTAGGTTGCAGAAATTTAGGATTAGGATTATGATGTCTAGGATTGCATATCCAAGATTTGAATCTCTTTCTTCTACCTGGAGATGAACATCTTCAGAAATTACTTTTCTATCCTATAATTTTTATTTTACATATATAAACTGAGAGCAATAAAAGTCATGATTTATAGTGGTGTGAATATCATATGAGTTCAATTTTGCATGATGGTTAGAAGAATACCTAGTATATTCAAACACTTAATATATGTGGACATCTATGTTATCCTTTGCTTCTAAAATTCCTGTCTATTTATCTACACATCTTTTCCGGCCACCACAAATGAGAAAGTAAAATAAGTTCTATCTTCAACATAATCATCTGCTGATTTGGGGAAAATCAATTATTGTCAATGATTTGTGGAATTATAAAGTATTCTTGCATATGGCAGCTACTTTAAATCCAGCTAATTAAAGCACTTAAAATACTGCCTGGTAAATAAGTAGTAGTGATCCATAGTTCAAAATAAAATGGTTTAGAAAATGAAAACAGTAGTGTTTTGTTTTATTTTTTAAAAGAAAAGGTAGAAGGAAGAGAAAATACAAATAAAAGAAAATAAATTAATATTCTGTTAGGAATCCAAATAAAGAAAAGAGTACCTTAGCGATGTGGTACTCAGAGAGAAAGCAGAGGCTATGGTGACCCTCTTCCATATCTATCTTCCATAGTGCACCTCCACTTCTGTTATATTTCAAACAGATAAAGGAAGTTTTAATAGGAGGCATCTTCAACTTGAAGAGACATGCATTTAAAGGGCCTGAGAGATAGTACAGGAGATGATGCATTTACCTCATTTGCATCCAGGGATCACTCCTCATCATAAAGCCAGGAATAGCACCGGAACACTGCTTGTTGTGGCTCCAAAGTAAAAAAGTCAAAAGGAAAACACACAAAAGGTGTCTAGGTAACCTAGGGGGAAATGTGAAGAACTTGATGATCATAACAAATAGGAGAGAAAGAAAGGAGGTGGTTGGATGGGTATTAGATATCATAAAACTATATAATGCAAGGAAACATTAGCAAATCAGAATAGCTTAAGAGAACAATTCTGTTAAGTGTGTTATCCACTTTGTGTTCTAGGATAAATGAATAAGTAATGGTAAGCACTGACACAGTCTGTTAAAATTTCAACTTTAGGATGGAGATTATTGTCCTCAGGAAACCAAGTTGAATATTAGGGTAAAGACTAAGCAATCCTCAGCCAATATTTGTTGCCAGAAACAATGGAAGAATGTCTTCAAGTTATTTGGAATGGAGGCTGGAAAAAAAGTGAGTTGGCATAAAAATCTTTCAATTCTAAGTGAATTATATACAATTTCAAGAAATTTATATTTTAACATTTGATTAATATTTGTAAACTACCTTGAACAGTACATGGAATATAGAAAGTATTGTTCAAATATTGGTTAATAAGTTAATAAGAATGAAATAAATTTCATGTAAATCAGGAGCTCTTCTTAGTCTTTTTTTGGCGGGGGGTGGGTCACACCCGGCAATGCACAGAGGTTGCTCCTGGCTCTGCACTCAGGAATTACCCCTGGCGGTGCTCAGGGGACCATATAGAATGCTGGGAATTCAATTGAACACGGGTTGGCTGCATGCAAGGAGATTGCCCTACACGCTGTGCTATTGCTCCAGCCCCTCTTCTTAGTCTTTGTGCTGACTGGCATGAGTAACTTTGGGAGGGCAGACAATCTTTCTTTTTTAAAATTTATTTATTTATTTTTAAAGATTTTGTATTGGTGAATCACTGTGAGGTACTGTTACAGATTTACATATTTGTGTGCTTGTGTTTCAGTCATACAATGCTCAAGTACCCATCCCTCCACCAGTGCCCATTTTCCACCACTGATGATTCCAGTATTCCTCCCATCCCCCACCCCATCCCCTCCACCTCACCCTGCCTCTGTGGCAGGACATTCCCTTTCGTTTTCTCTCTTCTTTTTAGTGTTGTGGTTTGCAATAGAGGTATTGAGTGGCCATCATGTTCAATCTATAGTGTACTTTTAGCACGCATCTCTCATCCTGAGTGGGCCCTCCATCCACACTTTACTTGGTGTTCCCTTCACTATCTGAGCTGCCTTTTCCCCTAGTATGTGAGGCCAGCTTCCAAGCCATGGAGCAAACCTCCTGGTACTTACCTCTACTATTCTTGGGTGTTAGTCTCCCATTCTGTTATTTTATATTCCACAGATGAGCGCAATTTTTCTATGTCTGTCTCTCTCTTTCTGACTCATTTCACTTAGCATGATACTTTCTATGTTGATCCACTTATATGCAAAGTTCATTACTTCATCTTTTCTAACAGCTGCATAGTGTTCCATTGTATAGATATACCAAAGTTTCTTTAACCAGTCATCTGTTCTCGGGTACTTGGGTTTTTTCCAGATTCTGGCTATTGTAAACAGTGTTGCAATGAACATACAAGTGCAGATGTCATTTCGACTATACTTTTTTGCTTCTCTGGGATATATTCCCAGTAGTGGTATTGCTGGGTTAAATGGGAGTTCAACTTCTAATTTTTTGAGAAGCGTCCATACTATTTTCCAAAAGGGCTAAACCAGTCGGCATTCCTACCAGCAGTGTAGAAGGGTCCCTTTCTCCCCACATCCTTGTCAAGAGCGGTTGCTTTTATTCTTTTGGATGTGTGCCATTCTCTGTAGTGTGAGGTGGTACCTCATAGTTGTTTTGGTCTGCATCTCCCTGGTGATTAGTGATGTAGAGCACTTTTTCATGTATTTCTTGTTTGAGAAAGTTTCTGTTCATTTCTTCGCCCCATTTTCTGATGGGGTTGGATGTTTTCTTCTTGTAGAGTTTAACCAGTGGAGGGCAGACAATCTTAAGAACATAATCAATGATAGTCCTTGGCATTAAAATTCTGGATTCTGGAGACCATGAGAAAGTTTTTTCATAGTTTTTCCCCCATTTCTTTGCACTTGTCAGTGGTGCATGTGACTCTCAGTGACATTTTATTCCCTTGGATCTTACCTTCAAAAACTCTGATAGCCTTCTTCCACCCATGCCTCTGCTGAATTCAGGGATTCCCTGTTTTTTGCTTAAATAATTACAACCACCTTATAATATATTCTCCTGCCTCTAACCAGGTACTATTCCAAATCAGAATGTTAATATCTATAAAAGAGATTTTACTCAAAGTAATAGGTCCTATGAGAAAAGACCAAATTCCTTTGTGCAAAAAAATGCTGGCACCCCTTACCCCCTTTCTCTGTCCAATCACACTAAATTGTCAACCATTTCTTTTTTTTTATTTTTTTATTTTTTTAGTTTATTTTTAATTAGAGAGTCATCGTGAGGGTACAGTTACAGATCCATACATCTTTATGCTCATGCTTCCCCCATACAAAGTTCAATAACCCATCCCTTCACCAGTGCCCATTCTCCACCACCCGTAAACCCAACATCCCTCCCCCCCTCCCCAGACCCGTCTCCCCCCCACCCCACCCTGCCACTATGGCAGGGAATTCCCTTTTGTTCTCTCTCTCTGATTAGGTGTTGTGGTTTGCAATAGAGGTGTTGAGTGGCCATTGTGTTCAGTCTCTAGTCTGTATTCCGCCCGCCTCACCCTTCCCCCACATGACCTCCAACCACATTTTACTTGGTGGTCCCTTCCCTGAGTTACCCAGAATGAGAGACCAGCCTCCAAGCCATGGAAACAATCTCCTGGTACTTATTTCTACTATTCTTGGGCGTTAGTCTTATAGTCTATTATTCTATATTCCACAGATGAGTGCAATCTTTCTATGTCTGTCTCTCTCTTTCTGACTCATTTCACTTAGCATGATACTTTCCATGTTGATCCACTTATATGCAAACGCCATGACCTCATTTTTTCTAACAGCTGCATAGTATTCCATTGTATAGATGTACCAGAGTTTCTTCAACCAGTCATCTGTTCTAGGGCACTCGGGTTTTTTCCAGATTCTGGCTATTGTAAACAGTGCTGCGGTGAACATATAAGTGCATATGTCACTTCGACTATACTTTTTTGCTTCTCTGGGATATATTCCCAGCAGTGGTATTGCTGGGTCAAATGGGAGCTCAACCTCTAGTTTTTTGAGAATCGTCCATACTGTTTTCCAAAAGGGCTGAACTAGCCGGCATTCCCACCAGCAGTGTAGAAGGGTCCCTTTCTCCCCACAATCTCTCCAACAGCGGTTGCTTTTGTTCTTTTGGATGTGTGCTAGTCTCTGTGGTGTGAGGTGGTATCTCATGGTTGTTTTGATCTGCATCTCTCTGACGACTAGTGATGTAGAGCACTTTTTCATGTGCTTTTTGGCCATTCGTATCTCTTCCTTGGTAAAGTTTCTGTTCATTTCTTCGCCCCATTTTTTGATGGGGTTGGATGTTTTCTTCTTGTAGAGTTCAACCAGTGCTTTATATACCCTTGATATCAACCCCTTATCTGATGGGTATTGTGTAAATATCCTTTCCCATTCTGTAGATAGTCTTTGTATTCTGGTCACTGTATCTTTTGCGGTGCAGAAGCTTTTTAGTTTAATGTAGTCCCATTTGTTGATCTCTGTTTTTACTAGATTGCTTAGTTCCGCAACCATTTCTTTAATGCATCTTGATGTTTCATGCTTCCCTGACTTCACCCCTGCTGTTCCTCCTTCCTGGAATTGTCTTCCCCACCCTCCACCCCCTTATTTGACCAACACCTGCTCAGTTTTATTGTTCAATTCAATGATTTGTCCTCCCTTCCTTCACCTCTAAAGAAAGCTAATAATTCTACTCTTGATTCAATTTGTGCGCCTTGTGCAAATTTCTATTTGTATAAATTGTCACTCCCATCTTTGTAGCCCCAGAAATTTAGCAGTACCTGGAAAAAGGAAAGCCATTGAGTGAAAAGAGGGAAGAAAGTGGAGGAAATAGGATTCTTCTGCCAACACTTTCAATTCACTTTTGGTAAAGTGCAATTTAAATTTGAAACACCACAGGAAGGGACTGTCTCAGATTGATAGAATACCTGGTACTTAGAGTTACTTAAAAAATTGACTGTCTGGCAAGAATTTGAATGTAAGCAGGTTATAGAGAGGTGAAGAAAATACATTTATTTGAGGGAAGGGTGGGAAAGGAAGTCAGTCAATGGGATGTGTTATCAAGTCACTCATCCCTGTGGGTGAGCAGAGCCTTGGGAGTCAATTCAGATAATTCACCTCAGAACTGAACCACTAGAGGTGTAAGGGAATGGGTAGCTAATGCACTGACTTTAACTGATATAGGAATCACTGACTCCTATATGATTTATTAAGCCTGTTCCTGGGGCATACCAACAGCACACCTGCATAGAGATAAGCTGATCAAATGGATAAAACTCCCAGTTGTCAATCAAGTGTGTATCTGAAGTGATCAGAGTGGAGAACTGGGTAGGTTGGCATGTTGCCTACATTGATCTTCAAAGTACTTGGATGAATAAATATTAGAGGACAAAATATAGTTATTTTCTCATATCTCTCAGGTCACAAGCACCTCATATTCTTTATGCAACGAGAAATCTGGGAAGAAAATAAAACCTATCATGTTCCATGAAATCAACTTTTCAAAGCCCCCAAGAGAAAAGTATCAGTTAAGAATCACTGACTGGGTGATTGAAGCAATAATACAGTGAGTAGGGTATTTGTCCTGGGAACATGCCCAATCCAGGTTTGGAAATCCCACTTGATTCTCAAACACTGCCAGCAACGATCCCTGAACCAGGAGTAAACCCTGCACACTACCAGGCGTGGCTCCAAACCAAAAATAAAATAGAAGATTCACTGGGGGTGGGGAAGGAGAAAATAGGCCTGAGTTCAATTTCTGGCAGTACGTGGTTCCCAAAGCACCTACATCCTTGAAGTCCACTAGTACTGCAGCCAGGAGGGATACTCCTGAGTATTTCAACACCCAAGCAACACTATATCTTCAGAGCCTTGCATTGAAACACCAGCTCAGTTGGGCAGTAAGACAAATCACAAGATGGGGCCTAATGACCTAGGACAGTAATCATGTGCCTTTGCAACACACGATCTCCCGATCAACACTGGGTGTGGTCCAGGAGGCCCCTAACACTGTCAGGGTGGCCTTAGAGTCCTACCACTAAACTACCAGCTTGGCTGACTAAGTATTAATGGGAATGGCCCCCAATTTCCTGAGTACCACCTCTGAGGCCCTCAATATCCCAGACCCCCCAAAAAAAATCTTTGGGGCAGAGCAATAGTACAAAGAGGAGAGCACTTGCCTTGCATGCAGCCAACCCTGGCTCAATCACCACTGGTATCCCATGTATAGTCCCTGGAGTCCCTCAGGAAGGAAAATAGAATGCTAGAGATAGAACCCAGATTGACTGCATGTAAGACAAGAGTGGTTTCTGGAATGATTCCTGAAAACAGTCAGGAGTAATTCCTGAGCATCTCCAGGTGTAGGCCAAAAAGCTTAAGAAAAAAAATTGACATGAATCTTTTGAATTGCTGTTACCCAATCTGAGTATTTGTTCCCTTTGCAGAATTTTCTTACTGAAATAATAATGTAATTGAGATTAAAAAAATGCAATTAGATTCACAAGGGTCCTACAGAGAGATGAATGTGACCAGAGAGAGTTTTGAGGTAACTAGACTAGACTTAGAAGGTTTGTTTGATTTATTAAATTGCGAAAGGTGTAGAAATGTTAAAATAAAGTTTTAAGTAGATAACGAATCCCAAGATATCCATTAGAATTCATAAATGTATCATTTTCCTGGGAGAGTTCTTCTTGAAAAAATAAATGACTCCAAGAGAAGTTCTGCAACAAAGCCAATAAATACACAAACCCTTTGTTGATTTTGCTAAGGATTTCCAGATACCTTCGACTATTCAATAAACTATTGGGAGGGTCTTTTCACATAGTAATAATTCATTGTCTTTAAATTCTTTCATCCATTCACTTCACTTTATCACCTTGTGCCTTCCTTCTACTTTACTCTTCTTTACCTGTTATCTAGAAACATCTCCCCAGAGCCATGGCCAACTTTTGGTCTATCAGTGATTTTCCATTCTCATTCTCCTGGAAGTGTGTCTATAGGCCTTTCTGAGAACTCCACTGTTAAGAATTCTCAAACAAATGACCATTGTCATTTTCCCTTCTGAAAAGTTTTATTTTTTTCTTGCAACATCTTTCTACACCCTTCCTGGGTAAAACTTTTCCTCTTCAAATAGCTATCTTTTCACTCAGAAATCTGCAACCCAATCTCCTCATTCTCTTTCTGAACTCCAGGTTAATTTCTAAGTACTGTTATATACTTCCATGGGAGATATTTTACAAAGATGCCCAAAGGTACTTTTAAAAAGAACCATTTCTGAACTTCCTGTCTAACTCTTCTTCACATTTCCAACTGCTGAAGGTACCACTAGCCTTTTTGACACTCAGTCTCCAAAACCTATGGATATTTGTGATTACTTTTTTCTTGATGGTGCTACATTTGCATATTCTCCATGCCACACTTACATATCTCATCTCCTTCACAAAATTTACATTGATTAATTTTTCCTATAGACTCATTGCTATTTGCGTGTATAATGGAAAGTGCTGTTTGTTCCCTGTCACTATATTTTACTCAGATCATTTTTGCTTTCCTAACATGCATCTCTGTGTCATTCCTCTGCTAAAGTGACAGTAATCCATCAACAAGGAATGGAATCCAAGAGATTTTAGACTGTCAGTCAAGAATTTGCTTATCTTTCAGAACAATGTTGGATTTCCCTATCCAACTTATGCACACTTCACCTTGTTCTGTGCCTGATCTCTATGTTGATTTCTATGTGCTGCATAATCTGAGATCCCCAGTTTTCATATAATCCCCTCTTCTTGGGAAGGAAAGGGGACTTTTCCCTAAGATGTTCAGAAATACCTCTCAAGCATGTGGATTATTTTGACTTGAGATCAATGGAGACCATGCAGGCTTACAATAAACTTTTGCCACTACTTTAACTATTTAGAATTATGAAAATTAGGATTACTGTCCAGAATTAGATTTTTTTTGCTCTTTTTTAGGGGGGGTCACACCTGGCGATGCACAGGGGTTACTCCTGGCTCTGCACTCAGGAATTACTCCTGGTGATGCTCAGGGGACCATATGGAATGCTGGGAATTGAACCCAGGTCGACCGTGTGCAAGGCAAAGGCCCTACCTGCTATGCTATTGCGCCAGCCCCCAGAATTAGAATTCTTGCCAGAAATAACCTTCCCAGCTGAGAAATACGTCTCTATAGTAAGTATCATTTAATTATAGAACATGTGGTGTTAAACACATGAATCAGGTAACTTCTCCTGTTTAAGTGAGAATTCTCATTCCTTGAGGCCCCATGCCCTTATCCTATTTTTCAATTAAGGATCCATGCCCTCATTTATGCTTCTTTGATCTTAAAATATCTACTCTTCTAAGTACACTCTGTATATATGTAGTTTGATTTGGTTTTCTCATACTGAATTGTCTAATGTTAGTTTTGGTTGATCTACCAGCCTGAGCAGAACACTGAGGGGTAAGAGGAAATTTCATGTTGCTGCTGCTGCTGTATGAGCTAGATCTAGAGATAAGATGGGCTATTCCTCTCCTTATTTAGTTTTGTCATATATCAATGGGTGAACAAATGTTCACAGATGTAAGATTCCCATTTAAATGAATTGAAATTAATCAAATGGGAAATTATCACAGTTGGTTCTCTTATGATCAAGTGGGTTTTTAAAAAGAAAAATGTTCTCTTGATGGTGCTAATAAAAAGCAACAGTGACTGAGTTCTCCAGCAGCAAGGAACTGATTTTTGCCCACAGCCAAGTAAACTTGTAAGAGTACCTGAACCTTAAAAGAGACTGCAGTTCTGGCCAACACCTTGACGTTAGCCTTATGAAACACTGAGTAAAGAATCAAGTTAAGCCATGCTTCAATTCCTGACCTCTAGAAGCTTTTTTATTTTTTTGCATTTTGGGTCACACCCGGCAATGCACAGGAGTTACTCCTGGCTCTGCACTCAGGAATTACCCCTGGCGGTGCTCAGGGGACCATATGGGATGCTGGGAATTGAACCCGGATCAGCCGTGTGCAAAGCAAATGCCCTACCCGCTGTGCTATTGCTCCAGCCCCTAGAAGCTTTAAGATTATAAAATAGTCATTATGCCACCAAGTTTGCAGTGATTTGTTGTAGAGCACAAACCTGTCCTTCATGTCATATTAGGCCTATGGAAAATATGAACAGATATTCAGAAAGCAGGCGAATACATATAACATATATTCCAGTTCCTTCTGTGTGATATTCAAATTTGACCCTTCCTTTACACCACTGTCCAGAGGTCCCCCAAACTCCATCAGTAACTCTCATACAGCTGTAGCTTTCTTAGGGAGTCTACTAAATATTTCTCTTGTGCCCCTGTAGACCTCAGGGTTGTGAAACCTTCTTGTTTTGACTTCTAAAAGAAAGGGCATGGTACCCTTCATCATTTTTTTTTTCAATCCTGCCTACATTTTGTTAAAGTATATGCCAGCAGATGATGGCTAGGACTCCTGCCTAAAGAATAGACTTCATCTCTAAGATGGTCCTATCTGTATCCAACCCTGCCACCAAATCAGATCTAGCACATTTTGTTCCTAAAAACCACCATTCTATAATTTTATTTCTCTTTAGGACACAACAGCCGTGCTCAGGGATTAATCCTGGTTCTGTGCTCAGGGATCATTCTAGGCAGGAACTTAGGGGACCATATGGGTCATATCCAGGATCTATTCTGGATCAGCTGTGTAGGCAACGCAAGTGCCTCCCCTGCCGTACTATCTAACCATCGTCCTGTGCTTTCCCATCTGATAGCTTCGATCAGTTTCAACTATGTAAAATAAAAAGACCTTTAGTACAAAGACATTGGGAGTTGGAGACCCTCAAACAAACCATGAGTTCTAGAATCGACCATTGACTCTGCTACTTACGTGCTCTGTGACTTGGGGGGAAGTTTATTTAGGTATTATTTGTTTTTGTGTTTGTTTTATGTGTAAAGTGAGGATAATAACCCTGAGTAAAGTTCTTATGAAGAGCAAATGAATTAAGTAGCTAGTAGTCAGTACACAAAACTCACTAAAGGTGTTGGTGGAAACTTACTAATGCTGGCATTCATAAGGATGCCTCCTGGTCACACTTCAGTTCTGCTCATTCTGAATTTTCTTCTCACATATTTCCCGTCTATGAATGTAGTGAATCCAAATTTCCAAAGAGAATTTACACACCATTAAATCTATAACACTTGTTCTTTTCCTTATCTTAAGGGTTTTTTTTTTCTCCTTCCCTTTGTTGTTGCAGCGTCTGAAGGAGTCCATGCACTGATGATGCTAGGGATTACAGGGCAGCACCAGGGATTATCCTTGGCAATGTGGGGGTGGTGGTAGGGATCAAATCCACACCTCACACAAGCAATGCTATTGGACCACTGGGCCACATCCCTGGGCCCTCTTAAAGTTCTGTCTCTTGGGAAACCAATATTCACAGTATTGAACTTCAACCAACAAAATAGTTGATAACAAGTTATTGTCTCATATATATTTGTCTGCAAACGTGTACCATCTCTTCTGCAGAATTCTAAATGCATTATGTACAGATATTCTCTTTGTACTGCCTAGGGCCTAAATGAATGATACCCTGGGTATAATAACTGTTCAATAAAAATTTAGAGATTAGATATGTAAAGAATACATGATACGTCAACTCTTCATATAACCTAAAACAGGATAAAAATTTTATTTGCTTTTTTTTTTGCCATACCCAGCAATGCTCAGGGTATATTCCTGTCTCTGTACTTAGGGATCACTCCTGAGGGTGCTCAGGAGAAAAATGTGATGCCCGGTTGGTCGCATAAGAGGAAAGCATACTTTAAGTTTGGCCCTGAAATAAAATGTTTGAAAATCATTGAAGACATAGGCAATATTTACACGTGTAATAAAATATTAATTAAATAAATACAATAAGCTATATTTGGAAGACCATAATTTTTCAAAATCATATGTTCATTCAGCTTTGTAAATTTTTTGATGTCTAGCAAGTGTAAAAGATAATAGTATGAAGCAAGTGCCATCTTCTAAGACACAGTGACCTAAATTTCCTTGTTTATAGTAATTCAAAATTTGAAACCTTTTGTTTTGACGTTTACTTTTCTTGAATTTTCTTTTACTTTCCTGATTTTAATTTTTCTGATTTATTTTTTCCCATTTTCACAACATCCCTGTGAGATCAGTGATTAATTTTGAGGGGACCCTTATACAAAATTTGTTATTGCTTTAGATTGACACGTGTGGTAGCATTTTTGACAAAATTATTCACTGTTTGGTGAAAAAAGGAGAGAAGGCAAAGAAAGGGAAAGAAGAGAAAAGAGAAAAGTAAAAAGCATATGGAGTTCCGTGTCTTAAAGTCAGGATATAGTTAATGCAGAAAGCCAATATATATATTTAAGGACACATCAAATAAGTAACAATTAGGATCTTATGTTAGTGCAGCGCTATATTTGCATTCTTCAAGTTCATATATGCAGTGCTGTCACCTTAACTTAGCACTGAGACAGAGAGAGCATCTATGTATAACTTACCTGATCATCATAAGGCAAAGAGATGACCATTTTATTATTATTATTATTATTATTATTATTATTTTGCTTTTTTGGTCACACCTGGTGGTGCTCAGGGGTTACTCCTGGCAGGGCTCAGGGAACATACAGATTGAACCCTGGTCAGCCCTGTGCAAGGCAAAATGTCCTACCTACTGTACTATTGCTCTGGCTCCAAGAGATGAGCATTTTTAAATCCAGCCATCCACAGTCAACCCAGAATTAGAAATTAAGTCACTCAATTTTCTGTTTGACTGTCATCAGTGTGTTTATTATGCTTAGGATAACTGATGTGTGCACTCTAAAATACAATGTAGATCATATTCCCTTGATTTTTAAGATGTGGTCAGTATTTGCCTTTAAATAATAACTCAGATTTGTCCTAATAGACCTAGTTCTCCTTAAATAAATATCTCCCTTCTCCCCCTCCTTCCTACTATTGCCAATCATACAACACATAGGCCAAAGTTTGACTTGATGCTACTTTTTTTTTCTTTTTTTTTTGGTCATGGCTCCAAGTTCCAGTGAAAGAACTTCATCCAGGTAAAGAAGGCAGACTTGGTGTTGGGTGTTACCCTAATAACGAAGTGATATGATATGTATGGTAAAAGAGTCAAGAGGTTTCTCAGTAGAATAGCGACAGATTTCAGTGGAATGACAATTACAAGGTTGATGGATCATTTAATGCCTGCTATGGCCTTTACAATAAGGGAGGATCATTATTTAAATGTTAATTTACATAATGGTTAGCTTAGCAAGAACAATGGCGAATGCTAATAGCTGCAGGATGCAATAAAATTAAACATTATCTGGGCTGAACTGCTAAAGGAAAAGTTGCCAAAGTATGACTCTTTAAGCACTTAATTTCATCCCAGGTCAAGTCCACATATAATCAAATGTGGGTATCCGGTATCTCCTGAAAAACTGGCCCAGAATGATGGCAAAGGCATAGCAGCAACTCCTTTATATAGAATCCTTACCTGGTAGGCTTTGCTTTGGTACTGAACTTTGCCTTTTGCCTCTGAGATAGATAGTTGAATCTACCCCATCCTTCAAAAATCATTCTACCATAAAAGCTGCTCCCCACATCTTGATAGATGCCCTACATTTGATATACCCATAAAGTATAAATCTCTACGGGCTGAAAAACTTTTAAAGAATCTTTGGAAAAGGTCGTTGGCCACACAACTAAGTTTTTCAAGGCAAACACACCTGTTACATCAACATTATAATCTCTGCCATCTGAGTTACAGGTGAAAGGTGGCTATTAGCAAAGATAATAAAAAGAGATAGGTCCCCGTCCAGTGAGCTGAATCATGTTAACTACTTCTATTGCCTGGGAAATGGGTAAAAATGGTAAACCTTTGCTTTGTATCTTAAGCCAGTCTCCAAAGATTACTTATTTACCAATTTGTTGACTTCTTTTTCCAAGTGTTCGAATTCACTTCCTACCACAAGAGGGCAGCCATCTCTAAAAAACAACGGGAGAACCGCGTTCACAATTGAGAAATAGGGCCAAAATTTAGGAAGCTGTGCTTGAAAGAGCCGCCCCACAGCGCCTGTGCAGTGGCGTATCATACATAAAGGGGGTCTTAGGATGGGCAGCACCGAAATCGAACAGAGAGTCGGAAGAGTCAGTTTTCCCTTTGGTTCTTGATCATTCAAAACGGTCCCATTTCCCAAGTTACCAAGGTTGAAAGCTGGATGACTCCCGTATGTCATCACCAGAAATTTATTCTTCGTCTTTCTTTGAGGAACCTCCAACAGTTATCAACTTTCTTCACCCCTATAGAACCTCTATCCTGATTTAGGTCTCATAAATGCTGCTGTTTTTTTAAATCTCACCGATGACAGACACGACTGTTAACTTCTCAATTAAACTTGATAGGGAAGGAAATTGTCTTGGAAGCACAATAAACACTTTGATTTAAGTGTCTTATGAGTAGACTATGTTTCATTACCGACTTGTTTTGGTGACCAGTGATTCAGGGTGACAATCAATTTCCATGGCGATTTTCAGGGAGTCAAAGAGCATAGCCTACTCTCCCATACTTTGTGGTCCGCCCCCCCACCCCCCAATTTATTTTCCTAACAGGCAGGCTTCCTTCGAAATACCTTATTTGACCTTTATACTTCCAGAAACAGCCAGTGCCTAATTCCCCTCTGTGGGTTGCTAATCCGATTTACATGAGCGGAACCTAGAATTATTTTAACTTCCCAACTGAAAAAAAAATACTCATGGATAATAGATTGTTATTAACTGCTGCTTTAGACTTTTCTCTTTCGGCTTTGCAGGGGAAGGGCCCTGTGGAGGAGAGGTTTGTGGCTAATCTGCCTTTCCCCCAAACTTTCTCCCTTTGGCTTTTGAGTTCAAATGGGTAATAACCCTGTCTTATCCTGCATGGAGGAGCCTGGCGTCTGGGAGGAGCGGGAAGCCTCGTCCAAACTCACAGGTGCGGTAGACTTGGGACGGAGTTTTCAGCGGAGGAAGACCAGGACCTTGGCCCCGTGTCACAGATGGGCTGCAGCAGAGCCTCCCGGGTGCAGAAGGTCCTGAGATCTCTCTCTGAAATTGCCTCCTCTGCTTGGCTCCGCACGCTGCAAGTCACTTGCTTTCCTCTGAGCTGCTAATCACCAGCTGAGCAGGGCGCAATAATATCACAGGGGATAGACGGATTGCAACCATAAGAAGAACTACAGTCCTCCTCACGCTGTCTTGATGCACCTCACACACATATTTCTGGAAACACGCCCCATCAGCGTATATTACATATACGGAGACACAGACAGGCATCGATTTGCACATTCCATACACGCACGCATCTAAAGGGGCATAATTTATAAAAGCATACGGATGCCTCTGCATTATGTACCTGTGTAAATGTATGCTCGTATTTACATAAATGTGAACGCATGAAACATGGAAATACACATAACTGTCTGTAGTCAACTTCAAATCCCAACTAGTTCACAGTCTAGTTTTTTTTAATGCCCCCGCCCAGAGAAAACACAGAAATGTTTGCCTCCTAACTATGAGAAGATGCGCTGCAACTTGATTGAGCTTTAAGAGTATGCCTGCGTGCATGTGTGTGTGTGCGTGTGTGTGTGTGTCCGCGCGCGCGTGCGTGCGTGCGTGTGCGCGCGCGCGTCTGTGTTGTTTAAAATCATCTATTACCCCAAAACTTCAAACTGAAAGTTGAATAACGGGCCTGGCGGGGAAAATAAAGGCCCGAAGAAGAAGTGTAGAGTCCGGGTTTCACCCGGGGTCTCCCTAAGGTCTGGCGCTCCAGCCGGTGCCCCCTTTGGAAGGCAGGGGCCGGAGGCGCTAGCGCCCCCCTCGGCCGCCGCGCGTCCCAGCCCTCAGCCCCACCCCGCCGCGGCTGCCCCGCGCGCCGTCCACACCCCTGCGCACCGCTCTCCACCCCTCCCCCCCGCGCTCGGGGTTCCCCAAGAGCCCCGCCACCAAGGGGGAGGTGTTGGCCTGTGCAGGGAGGGAAAAAGGCGGGCGGCGTCCCCTTTAAAAGCCGCGAGCGCCGCGCCTCGGCACTGCCTTCGCCGCCGGAGTCCTCGCCCCGCCGCGCCGCGCTGCGCCCGGCTTGCGCCGCGCTCGCCGCTCGCGTCCCAGACCCCGCCGGGGATTGGCAGCCGCCGCGGGACATCGGCCTCCGGCAGCCGCGCCGCCTCCGCCGTCCCACCTCGGGGCGCACAGCCTCGAGGATTACCGGGGGGCTCCGAGACCACCCGCGGCCGGCAGAGCCCGCGCGGGCTGCAGCCCTCGACCGTGCGCACCCACCGCGCCCTGGCCTCGGCTGCCCCGGCCGGCCCGGACCCCGGGAGCCCCGAGTCGAGCCCGAGCGCCGCGATGCGGCTCACCTCCCACGGAAACCCCGAGGCCCGGGAGCCGCCGGCCGACGTGTGATCCCCGCCCGGCCACCAAGGGCACACGGACGGCCACCGGGTCCCGGCAGCGCGCGGCCCGGATCTCGGCTCGACCCGCTCCCCGCCTCCCCCCGGAGAATGCGCCCCAGGACGACGGAGCGCCGGAACCGCCGGGCTGGCCGCTGGCGAGCGCTGATGGGGGTGCGCTGGAGTCAGGCAGAGTGATGCGGGGTGGCAACTTGGCTGGCACCGAGATCGCCGCCGCTGCGCCCTCGCCTGGACCCCGCGTCGCCCAGGATGGCAGCCCCGAGCCATGGGCCGCGGCGGAGCTAGCGCCGAGCGCCCGACCCGAGCCCCCAGAGCCCCGGAGCCGACCCCGCGCGGGGCTACGCGTCCCGCGGCCGCTGCTTCCTAAGGACGAGGACAGCACCAGCTTTTCCTTTCACCCTGCCCGTCCCTGCCCCGCACTCCTCCCCCTGCTCGCTGTTGTTGTGTGTCAGCACTTGGCCGGAGACTTCTCGAACTTGCAGGGAGCGTAACTTGCGCTCCCCACTCGGCCGCCGGTGCCTTCGCCCCCGTGGACCCCGCCTCGCCCCCGGCCTCGCCACCTCCACGCCTCAGCCGGCTCGGACCCCGAGACGCTCTTCCCAGCGCGGGCGGAGAGGGACCGGCCGGCCGGCGGTCGGGAGAAGGAGGCAGAGGACGGGAACGCGGTCCCCGCGCCAGGTCCAGAGCTTTTTCCATGTGGACGTTCTTTCAATGGACGCGTCCCCGCGTGCTTCTTAGACGATCGGCGGTCTCCTAAAGGTAGACGTCCCGGGCCGGGGGCGGAGAGGCTGTGCGCAGGGCAGGGGGGCGGCCGCCGGCACGGAGCCCCTCCCCGAGGCCGGGCGGGCGGCACTAAACAGACCCCCCTGGAGCCCACGTGCAAGCGAGCCCCCGCGGGGATGCCCCGCGTCCCACCCGGCGGCCCGCGGCCACCGTCAGCATCTCCTGGCTCCCACTTTCCCGCCCCTCCTTCCTTCCCCTGCTGCGATTTTATTGGGGCTGTTAACACTTAGATGATTAAAAAAAAAAAGAAGAAAAGAGAAAGAAAAAGAAAAGTCTAAGAAATCCCTGGGAGAGGGTTGGCCCCTGGATGCACCCGTTAGCTGCCAGCCAGTCCAGTCCGGCCGCGGTGATGCCTCCTGGTCCTCCGCGCGCCCTGCTCGCTCTGTCCCAGGTGGGGCGTCCCAGGTATTATTACTGGGTCTCTCGCGTGGGTTTCCAGGAACAGGAGGGAGCCGGGGGCGCGCAGGGGCGCCCGGGACGGACACTCGAGTTAAATGAGAGTGTCATCGTGTCCGTCTTTCTCGTGGCAAGGTCTTAGCGCATCTGATGGGGCTGGGGGCTTGGTGCGCGGGGATGGAGTGGCCGGCTCCCCTGACAACGAGGAGGGGTTAGACGCGCAGGGCCCGAGTGGCGTGGAAAGTTGTGGTTTTAAAAGTTGACTGTGTCTGAAAGTCCGTGTGTGTGTGTGTGTGTGTGTGTGTGTGTGTGTGTGTATCAGGAAGTTCTATACAGTGCCTCTAAGGAAGTCACATGCACCATTAGTGCGTGTTTCTGTGCAGGCAAGCTCTGGGCAGTGCGGGTTTGTGGAGGGGCCCGGGGGTGTCCGAGCAAGCGGTGGTTTCCCTGGCCTGGCTGTCAGCGCCAGTGTCACAGATAAAAGGTGACAGCCATGACCCTTGGGGGTGGGGTGGGCAAATCATGTATGTGGAGGGGGGGCAGAGTGGGAGGGGGCAAGCCAACTAGTTCAAGAATTAGGGGCCCACGGGTCCCTCAGATTCTTCGAACTCCAAGCCCACTTGAAGTGTTTTCCGGGCGTGTTGCAAGCTCGGTGGACAGCCAGGAGGAGGCGGCGGCCAGCGGACCGAGCCAGGAGCCCGGCCCCGCGGGGGGCTGGAGGGGAGTGGACCGGGCAAGGCGCTCGGTGACTCACGTCGGCCCTGTCCGCAGGTCGACCATGGTGGCCGGGACCCGCTGTCTTCTAGCGTTGCTGCTTCCCCAGGTCCTCCTGGGCGGCGCGGCCGGCCTCATCCCGGAGCTCGGCCGGAGGAAGTTCGCCGCATCGACGGGCCGCTCCTCGTCCCAGCCCTCGGACGACGTCCTGAGCGAGTTCGAACTGCGGCTGCTCAGCATGTTTGGCCTGAAGCAGAGACCCACCCCCAGCAGGGACGCCGTGGTGCCCCCGTACATGCTGGACCTGTACCGCCGGCACTCGGGCCAGCCCGGCGCGCCCGCGCCCGACGGCCGGCTGGAGAGGGCCGCCAGCCTCGCCAACACCGTGCGCAGCTTCCACCACGAAGGTAAGGCGCGGGGCAGGGGTGGGGGCGGGGACGGGGCGGGGAGGCCTCGGGCGCGGCGCGGCGCGGCCCGGGGAGCAGACGGCTGGCACCCCGGGAAGGGGCAGCCGGACCGGGCGCCCCCGCCCCTGCCGCGCGCTCCCCTCGGTAGGCACCCCTGGGAAGCCGGCTTGCAGGCACGCCGTGTGGGGTGCGGGAGCCAAGGTAAATCCCTTTGGTCAATCCGCACCCAGTGCTGGCTGGGGACCAGAAGAGCGACTCCTCCCTCCTGCAGCAACTGGAGAGAAATCAAGTGATGGGGAAGATGAGGGCAAAAGGCATGCCCCTAGTCAGCTAAACGTGCAGGAATTCCATAGGGGCATAAACGCGGGGTGGGAGTGTGGGGGCTGCACAGGGATCTTATGGAGCCCGTTTAGAATCCCTCGCGGTACAAATCTGCCGCCGCTGCTGCTACTTAAGCCAGGGTTCAGGCCAGGCTTAATTTAGCAAACTTTTCAGAGAGGGTCCCGCTGCCCCGGGGCCCAAAGCCTTTCAAATTTACAGTTGCTCCCGGGGCAGCTGGGGAAGATTTCGAATCCCTAACTAATCCATGCGGAAGATCCATTCCGCAACCAATCTTATTGTTTTCATAATGACTTTCTTGTCTCATGCTTAAATCTGAGATGAAGTTAGAGACAGACCAGCCTTCAGATAAAAGCTGTAGGCGGAGCTGTTTTTCCTTCGTGGCACGTGCATGTGCAGTGAAATGTGTATGTGACACTCCCCTACCCCCCTCGATGATATTGGGATGATATTGGGTCTGGTTTTCTAAGGTAGGACATTTCTGCAGGTTTTCATCCGGAGGCATTTTAGTGGGTTTGAACTGGACTACAGCAGAGATCTGTTGTGCCAGGTTCTCAGAGCAATTAGTCCAAAAACACAGCCACAAGTCTTTCCCCTACACGCTGAGGTGCCGGTGCCTTCATGCATTCCAAGCAGGGCTTGGTTCCTTTACATTCTAGGGAAGAGTACAGAGCTGTCTCTTGCTGGGCAGTAGCTGCTGGAGAAGTTCCCCTTTTCTCCTCTTGTCCTGCTGAGATTGTCAATTTCAACTGGAAATCTACCCCCCCTGATGTCAACAAATCAGGAAATGGTCAGACATGTTCTCCCAATGTGAAGGAGTCATAATTATCCTTAAGAGTACAAAGTTTGACAGTGGAAAGACATTCTCAAAGCAGGTCACATACCAAAAAGCATTTAGTCTTCAGGACAGCTAGGCATTGGGAAGGAGCAGTGAATCCATAGTTGATGCATGACCTGGCACATGTCTTTGGTGTCCTTTACCAGCAGAAACCTCATTTAAAAGAACATTCCATGTCATTCTGCTCTTTGGAGATTCATTCACTAATAGCATGATTCACACACAAGTAGCAGAAGTTTTCTATTGGCAAGTGGGAAAATGTCTCTGTGTTTGTTATCCTGACTTTAGGATGACAAGAGATCCAGCTTATCCCCCAGTTGATACTATTTTTTTTTTTCTGGAGAGAAAAGTAATACGACTATTTCAGGTGCCTTTTCAAGAAATCTGACATGGGTACCATTATTAACTTTTAAGGCCTGGTAGGTTTTTTTTTCTTTGTGTGTATATGTGTATGTGGAGTGAGAGGGAGAGAGAGAGAGAGAGAGAGAGAGAGAGAGAGAGAGAGAGAGAGAGAGAGAGAGAGAGGGGGGGGGAGGGAGGGAGAAGAAATACCAGATTATAAAGTAATATAGTTTAAGTCATGTAATAGCTGACTTCCTGTTCAGTTGAGTAAAGAGTTCATCAATTTCTTATTCTTCTCCTAGAAGTGACTTGATCAAATAAGCAGGGTACAGATTATTTGAGTGTGTCATTTTAAGTTACAAGGTTTTATATCTGTAAAAATAAGTTATATGTAAAACAGTAAAGGAGTTATCAACTTTCTTTAAAGCAGCTTGCAGTAACTTCAAATCTTAATGCAATTAGGTGGTAGAGAAAAGCTGTGTAAAATTTGCTCCAGATTTCAACAAATTCATTTCTTGTTATGGCTGTTATATCTTCATCAGGACATACACTGTAATTTTTGAAAATCATTCCATCTTTATGTAACTCAGGGGTTGGTTTTTAAACATCCTTGTGCCATGCGTGAAAGTCTCCAAATACCTTTTAATAAACCTTTTGATTTCTATTGCTGGCTTAAGAGCGGGATTTGGTATGTACCATGTTAATGGACAGTAATTTGGTCAAGGACCAAAAAGTTGATTACAAGAAGCACCTGTTGATTGTGACTGGGCTCTGTGCTCTTTTGGTGATGTTACAAGATGAGAATGTCTTGATGGAGTACCTTGAACCAATGTGTGAAGGTAATGGGACTACCTAATAAGCCATCTCAGGCAAATTCAATCAGAGGTTCTCAAATTTATTTGGTCTGCCAAACCCATTTCAGAAGAAAGTTAATGAGTGCTCCCTGAGAAATCCACCTTCTTTAGTGAACTACAGAAAGCACCCCCTAATTGTACCTGAACCTCTCCTACTCCGCACCTCCATGTTATTCCACTGATACCTACAGGGGTCTTACCCTGTATTAAGCTTTGTCTTAGCTTCTTTCTGCATTGCCTTTTAGTCAGGAGAGCCCAAGCACCGCAAACATTCTCTTACTCATGTCACTACGGAATGCTTGAGCCACATAGATTTTGAAAAAGCGTCCCTAAGGAAAGAATAACTTCTGCAACTGAAACTCACGTTTCATGCTTTGCTATACTTAAAAATCACTGAAGTTGGTTGACTTATGGGCAAAATATCTTTCCCATCTCCCGTTCTACAGGAATTTAAAAGCACGTGGCGTTGGCCTTCAGGTTCTGAAGGATGGGGCTTTTGCCGCAAATAAGGGAGTTACTTGCCTTTATGATAGCAGCTTTGAAATTACCCCGCTTCCATCCAATATAATGGTGAAAATATCCTTGTAGTGTGAAAAATCGGAAGAAACAATCCCTACTTTCAGAAGGAGAACTTGTATCCTAAATTCCCATTGCTTGCCAGGGATGTGGATACTCGCCCTTAATCCCATCCTTCCATAGCATGCCCAGGTGTTTGCATGATTACAAGGCCCCATGCTACACAGCAAGGCATTCTCTTTAGAAGGGTTTATGGTTGTTGTGTCTAAGGACTCACCTTTTCTATTCCACCTCTTTCCCTCTGTACTCAGGGTATTCTTCCACCTCTCTGTCCTCTCCTGATGCCTTCTCCTTTTGTCTGTTTTTAAACTTGCCTGTTGTGTACTTTACTGAAGGTCTCAGGACAGGGAGAGAGGGACCCAGAGTAGGAAGAGGCCAAATCCCAGTTTGTGCTAATGTGTTTTTCCTTTAGTGGTGTTTTTTGTTGTTGTTGTTGAATTGATAATATCTCAACTTTTGTACTTTATCATTTTTTTCTTATATATCAGTCATTTCATTCTCTAGAAAATAGTGTTGAGCTTTTATGTGTTTAATGATTTTTTTGTTTTTTTATTTTGCTCTGGGGCCCCACCATCCTCCAGGCTCCCTCCTGGCTCTGTCCTCTGGGCTCGCTCCTGGTGAGGTTCTGGGGAGTGTGTGTGGTGCTGAGGTATTCAACTCAGGAATACTGCATGCAAGCAAGTGATTTCTTTACTGTACTATCTTTCTAACCCAGCTTTCCTTTTATTTCAAGTTAGTGATTTGCAAACAAACTGGTTTGCCAGAACATCCACAGGTTTTTGTTGTTACCACCTCAGGACGTGTGTGTGTGTGTGTGTGTGTGTGTGTGTGTGTGTGTGTGTAGAGTATCCCAGAGCTCTAACAATGCAACTCTAACTCTTTGTGTTAAAACTCACCCAACTTGGGCTGGAGTGATAGCACAGCGGGTAGGGCGTTTGCCTTGCACGCAGCTGACCCAGGTTCAAATCCCAGCATCCCATATGGTCCCCTGAGCACCGCCAGGAGTAATTCCTGAGTGCAGAGCCAGGAGTAACCCCTGTGCATCGCCGGGTGTGACCCAAAAAGAAAAAAAAAAAAGAAAAAAAAAACTCACCCAATTTAAGCACCAAAAGGCAGCCGTGATCACAAAGCATCACTGGCTCCAAACAAGATCTCCCTGTCCCCAGGGGCCCCCTCCATTTTTCTGTTCATTTAGCTTTGGCCTTGCTCTCTATACAGCTGGGGGGAATATTTCAGCCCTTTTGTTGAGCCAGAATTGAATGGTGATCAGTGCATTAAGCATACATGTGCACTGAAGGGTTTTCACTTCCACTGAGCTTTGGGTTTACCCTCAGTGTTAGATAGTGCCGTCTAGCGGCCAGAAACTTGAGAGCTGTTGATGCTTGTTCTCAGCTCTGCTCTCCACTGCAAGCTCTGTGGCCTGAGGAAAGTTAAGTAACCTCTCTGAGCACCATCTGTTTCATTTGCAAAGCAGAGATCATAATAGAGCCTCTCTAACCAGTTGTGAGATAATTTACATAAAACTCTGGGCGTGAACCAGACTTGACATTAAAAGAAAAGACAAAACACGTTTAAGGCTTGCTACCATTCTTTTGATGACGCTTTAGGTGTCCTTTTCTCCCTGTGTCCAGGGAAGAAGGTGCCAGAATGAACATCTTCCCTGCTTGGACTATGTTCATCAATATTCTATAGACGAATATTAACAAAGTGTACATGATTAAGTTAGAACTTCACTTATGGCTGAAAAGTGAAGTATAAATTTTTTTTTGCCTAAGTTTTTCTTAATGTCCTATATAGTTGCAGTGATTCCTCGTTTGGATGAAACACTTGTGATTCTGGGATGGAGAGAGATTATGGCGAGTAATGCACTTCCGAGTTTCAAGCAGCTGACCCCTGTCTGATTCCCTGACACCAAGTAGGGCCTCCCTCCTTGCCCTGCCCTGAGCACAGAGCAAGGAATAAGCCCTGAGCATACTGAGGTGTTTCCCCCAAACAAAATGAAGCAAAAAGAACTTAGAGATTCTAGAACCTTGTCAAAGGTAGGCCAACATCCTGAGTTCAAATTAGTCCCAAGGATTCTTCACCAGAGAATAAACAAATATATAAATTTGTGAAAAAGTATACAGTACCTACTACTTAGGTAACTGCTCAATACTTCTGAAATACCTGTGTCAACTATAGTATTCGGCAGCTTTAAAAGAAAAGATTTATTTCAAGTAGATTTTTATTTTTTCTTACCCTTAAAAATTTAGTAGCTGTCCTAATCTGGGGAAGTTTGCCCCCTGGATGTTGGGGTTTCTCTGAATTTCCGGTTTCTCTTTGTGATTAGAACTTTCAGTTGGGGGTTATCAAACTGGTGATTGTCTGAAGGGGGCAGCGGTCCAACAGGTGCTGTGCTGAGGCTGGGAAGGTAAAAACTTGTCTTGACATTATTCCTTCTTCGCGAACAGCATCATTTTCCTCCTTTGCTGGGATTGCCAAATCATTGTTGGTTTTGCCTCTTACACCAATGAGGTTTTTGAAGCATGAAGTTGCTGCTTTTGTTGGTCAAACTGGGGTCCTCTTATTTGATTTGACCTTAGATTTATGTTTGAAGATTTTTGTTTGTTTGATGGCTCTTCTAGTCCTATCTTTTGATTTTAAGTTGTCCTTTCATTGTCAGTGTGCATGTGCGTATGTGTGTGTGTTGTGCATGTGTGTGGTGTGTGTGGTGAGGCTGGGGATGCGTAGTGGTACGTTTATCATTAGTTAATTAAAGGATTTGAATTCTAGGTTTTGGTTGTCTTTGTGATTTTCTCTGGGCCCCCTTCTTAATTCATATGCTATACCTGGATACTTTGCCTTTCCTTCTTCCTCAGAAAAGCAGAGGGAATTCTTAGGCGTGCTGGTTTCAGAGAAATCCAAGTATTCAGGTCATATCTGACTTTCTGTTGCCATATTTCTCATTTCTCTCTTCTCTGGGAGCTTTGGGCTTCTGTGTGGAAAGCTTCCAGTACAAATATCGGAGGGCCTCTGAATGCAGGAAGAGGCATGAACCAGCTAAATTCAGCTTTGGGTACTTTTCTGGAGCCACTGTGGAGAACCCTGGATTTGTTTGTGGGGCATTTATTCTAAGCACAGGGACCAAACTGACTCCCCTTAGCCATCAGTAACGTTTGGAGTTCGGGTGACACCGACAAAGTATCTCCTATAGGTGGGGGCTAGCAGCCTGTGTGGACAGCGCTTAGTGGCCATAGCCTTGTGGGTGAGCAGGGGAAGGTCTTTCTGTGCATCAAGGCCTGCATTTTGATTCCTTGGCTAACACTAAGTAGTCACTTTTATTTAAAAAAAAAATTTAAAAGAGAGGGACTTTAAAATGTTTTTCTAGTCATTTACACCTGGATGGGTTAAGCATCTTCACCCTCAGAGAGACGTCATCCAATCCAGAACTTCCCCTTAACTGGGCATCACGCTGGTACTCTTGGACCCCAGACCCCAAGCCAGAACTGCCAGAAGAGAACCTGTATTGGAAGGGCTCAGGCAACTGAGGTGTTTTGTGTGAAGGTTAAAATCTGAGGAGCATGCATGCAAATGCTACTCCCTAATTTGGTATAAACTGCCCTTTCGTTGAACTCAGTGCTCCCACTTAGCTTGTAATGATAACTATTGCTTTGATGATAAAGGTTTACACAGGTAAAACCCTGAGTGATCCGGAGTGATTCTTTCTTGCTAAGGCATATATATTTTAAAAGCAATGTATAGCTGCTTGATGCTTCGGGAAGAGGGGACGAGGGGGGGGGAATAGGAGGGGAGTAACAAAGTAACAGTCATAAAATTAATGAAGCTGTAGTTTTAGCTTATGATAGGAACTATATCTAAAGAGATTTTGTTAGCACTTAGATTGGCATAGTGAAATGACAGAATGCAATGAAGCAACAAGAAAAATAAACATAAACATCTCATTTCTATTGCCGTTTACTTTTAATTTAATAGTGACATGTATCTTTCATTTGCGAGCCACACTCCTTAAGATGCATATGCTCTGTTACATTTTATTGTCTACTTGGAAATAGCATTTAAAATTGAAATCCAGGAATCTGAAATGGGAAAGAACTTTTACACATATCCCACTTAAATATCTCTTTGAAAATAACAATAAGAGAATGATTATTGTGTAATAGAAGATGAAATTATACATTTGTATAAATTCTTTTGGTTGTATGTGTGTGTGTTTGTATGTGTATCCTGTAGCTTATTCTGGATTAGCTGCATATTTTTAACAGGATTTGTTTTAGAAAAGATAAATAAATTAGAAATAAAACAGTTACCTAAAAAAATTTTTTTAAAGCATCTAAACTGAGATTTTGAATTTTCAGGTCATAAGGAGGTGAGAGAACAGATACCAGTTGGAAACTTTATTTCTTTTGAAATTGTCTCCCCTTAATTAGTGTAGTGTCCTTATACCACCCTTACGCTTCCAAAGAAGTAGATCCCTGTAAATACCTTTGTCTCTTGACTTTTGAGTAAAATAGTAGGGTGTGCTTTGCAAAATGTCATCGTTGATGTTGAGTTTCGGAGTCTTTAATTAGGAAACTGAAATCTGTATATTGAGATTTGTAAATCATCTAAATTGCAGAGTAATGTTTTAGAATACCGCTTAAGGGATTGACATTAAAGCCTTTTTCTTTTTAAGAAATGCAATAATTTCCTCAAATCCTCACTCATTAGACCTCTTCTAACTATAGTGCTGACTTTTTTTTTGCCCTAAAGTCTGTAAATTCCAAAGAAGTGCTTTACCATTTCCCCCATTATTATAGCCACCTGGAAACAGTATTCATGTATTGGATTAAAAACATAACAATGAATGAAGAAATTTTGTTTCCTGGTATGCATGTTGACATAAATGGTAGAAAAAAGGAGACTCCCTTAAAAATAAAATCTAAAGAGGAGATTTTTATTTTCTGGTAGCAAATTTTTACATGGGTTAAATCAAGTCTTGAAAAAAGGTTTAGACATTCTCCTATCAGATTGTCATTATTTATCTTACGGAGTGTTCTTCTTCCTCCCTCCCTGCCTTCCCCCTCCCTCCCCCACCCCAACCTTTTTATACCAACTTAGAATCTTTGGAGGAACTACCAGAAGCAAGTGGAACGACCACCCGGCGATTCTTCTTTAATTTAACTTCTATCCCCACTGAGGAATTTATCACTTCAGCTGAACTTCAGGTTTTTCGGGAGCAGATGCAGGAAACGTTGGAGAACAATAGCAGTTTCCATCACCGAATTAATATTTATGAAATTATAAAACCTGCCACAGCCAACGGGAAGTTCCCCATGACCAGACTCTTGGACACCAGACTGGTGAAGCAGAACGCGAGCCGCTGGGAGAGTTTTGATGTCACCCCCGCGGTGATGCGGTGGACAGCACAGGGACAGGCCAACCACGGGTTTGTGGTGGAGGTGGCCCACTTGGGGGAGGACCAAAGTGTCTCCAAGAGACACGTTAGGATTAGCAGGTCTTTGCACCAAGATGAACACAGCTGGTCCCAGATCAGGCCACTGCTAGTAACTTTTGGCCACGATGGCAAAGGACATCCTCTCCACAAGAGAGAAAAGCGCCAAGCAAAACACAAACCGCGCAAACGCCTCAAGTCCAGCTGTAAGAGACACCCTTTGTATGTGGACTTCAGCGATGTGGGGTGGAATGACTGGATCGTAGCGCCCCCCGGGTACCATGCCTTTTACTGCCATGGGGAATGCCCGTTCCCCTTGGCCGATCACCTGAACTCCACTAATCACGCCATTGTTCAGACGTTGGTCAATTCCGTGAACTCTAAGATTCCCAAGGCGTGCTGTGTCCCCACAGAGCTCAGCGCCATCTCCATGCTGTACCTTGACGAAAATGAAAAGGTTGTATTAAAGAACTATCAGGACATGGTTGTGGAGGGTTGTGGGTGTCGTTAGCACAGCAGATATATATGTGTATATATGTATGTGCATATATATATATATATACACACACACATATATATATTTTAGAAAAAAACAAGTTGACACTTTAATATTTCCCAATGAAGACTTTATTTATGGAATGGAATGGAGAAAAAAATAACACAGCTATTTTGAAAATATATTTATATCTACACAAAGAAGTTGGGAAAACAAATATTTTAATCAGAGAAATTATTCCTTAAAGATTTTAAAATGTATTTAGTTGTACATTTTATATGGGTTCAACCCCAGCACATGAAGTATAATGGTCAGATTTATTTTGTATTTATTTACTATTATAACCACTTTTTAGGACAAATAGCTAATTTGTATTTATATGTAATCAAAAGAAGTATTGGGTTTGTACATAATTTTCCAAAAAATTGTAGTGTTTTCATTTGTGTGTATTTAAGATGAGAAGTCGACATGGAAGGTTACTTTGGCAAAGTGCTTAGCACATTTGCTTTTTTGCAGTGCTACTGTTAAAGGTCACAAGTTCAAGTCCAGAAGAAAAAAAAGGTGGATAATCCACTCTGCTGACTTTCAAGATTATTATATTATTCAATTCTCAGGAATGTGGCAGAGTGGTTGTCCAATCCATGAGAACTTACATCCTTATTAGGCGGAATATTTGGATAAGAACCAGACATTGCTGATCTAATAGAGAAACCCTCTCCCCACCCCTTATTTTGCAGAAAGAATAGAGCAGGACCAATAGAAATAATTAGAAAATTGATGAACCTGCAGGCAAATGAATGATCGTTGTTCTTTCCTAAACTAGCGATCCCTTCAAAGGGACTGGTCTGGCCAAAGTATTAAATAAAATATAACATTTCTTCATAATGGATATTGTGGTCATGTATGTGGATCTCTATTGGCCCTCATGAAGACTTGGAAATTGATTTGTATTTTACTTTTACCTCAACTGGGAGCTCTTTTTGCTCGAAGAACCTATTTTTCTAACTTGACCAACACACAGCAAAATTCTGCCCATCATTGTTTACTGCATAGCCTGTTCTCTGATCAGCTTTTCTTTCCAGGATTATGTGTTTAAACACATTTTCTCCAAATGTTAAACCTATTTCAGATAATAAATATCAAAACTCTGACATTTCATTTTATAAAGTCTAACCTGTATGAGAAAATGTTGCACATGTACAGTGCTCACAATCATTGCCTTGTGTTTGCATTATTGCTTCTGAAGTTACTCATTTCTAAAGGAGGTTGGGAAAGCAAGGGATGGTTGGAAAGTCTAGACAAGTCATTGGGTAATTCTTATTTTCAGTAGCTGGGCTGGAGAAGACAGTGCAATGAGTAGGTCACTTGTCTTGCATGCAGTTGACCCAGGTTTGATTCCTGGCATGGTGCATATAGTTCCCTGAGACCTTCTAGGAGTTACCCTTGAGCACAGAGCCAGGTATCAGCCTGGAGTATTGCAATCTGTGGCTCAAATTTTTCCCCACCACCCCCAAAGGAACATAATCCAGTAACTCAGTATTTCACATGGATCTCTTTGAGGCAGAACATTTCAGAGAAAACCAAAACTCTGAAATAAGCAAAGCCTGGGAGTCCAAGATAAAGTTTCAGTGATGATATCCCATGCAACAGAGGAGGCAGTGGTGCCAAAAAAATTCAAAAGGGAAAGTGTCTGAGATCAGCTTCTACAGGGACATCTGCCAGTTGGACTGCCGCCCAAATAGAATGAACTCAAATTAGGCCGCCAGAATGAACACTGAACCAGTGGCAGGACTTCTGTAGGATCACGAAAAGGTTCCTTGGGTCTGTTTGTATGACCAGAAAACCCACAACTTATCACTATTTTTCTGGAAATATTTTAGGCCAATTTCTAGAAGTGATGTCACCATGACTAGTGAAGCCTAGTTCTAGTCCCCCTTCCTAGCTTTGCCATGGGATTGACTGAAAAAAAATAATGGTGTGTTTATATGGAGCAGGCTGTTAATAATAAGATTCTTCTCAGGAACCCACTTGTGATGGCCATAGAAGTAGTTACATTTTGGGGGAGGGAAGTGGTAGATTTAACCCCCCCATTGGGATTGGGTAGATCATATGTTTAAATGAATACTATTATTCTTTTACTTCCACTTTACCTGTCCTTTCCGTCTTCTCCTCATTGCCCTGCTCTAGGTGAGAATCATTACTGTTAGGGTCAGCCTTGGAAGAGAGCATTGTCTGCCCTATTGTTTTTCACCCTTCTCTTACCCTGGAATTGAGGGACAGAGTGCACTGTCTTCATGTCTTTAAGAAAAGCTTTGCTCATCTCCATATTTTAGATGCCAAGTGTGAGAGTCTCGAACAAGTATTTCATCCTTTAGCAGGTTCATAATTCTTTTGATTTCACTGCTTTGGTTCTGATCTTGGATCAATATATTGTTAGTGATGTGTTGCGTTCTTCAAAATGTTAACCTGCATGCATATAGATTGTGTGCCCTATATACATGTGCACACGTGTATCCATATACATGTGAGGACATGTAATTCATCTTATACATATACTGAGAATCATTTTCTATTTGAGCTTTAGTGTCATTTTGGTAAGAATTGGGGACTCTCACCATTTTTGGCAGTTCCTTCAAGAAACAAGCTATTCTGTGTTCTTGCATGTTTTGGCACCAATTCTTCTTTCTGAGAAATATTCACAACTGGCTTCATAATAATTTAGTTTCTTCTTGAATCTTCAGTTGCCTGGGAGAGCTTTAGAAAATGGACTTTTTAAAGTAGTTGTGTCTGAAATGGGCAGGGATGGGTTGGCACACACCTTTAAAACCTGATTAAATTGTGTCCTTGTGTCCACTTCTTGATCATCTGGACTGCATATCATCTGAGTCTCAAGATTGCTCTGTCTGTGTTTAACTTTTAAAACTGAGAAGGGGAGCATGAGTGGTATACAGATGTCTGTGCTTCCACCTTTTTCTAATCTCTCCATCGGTTGCTTCCTTAAATTGAATGTGAGATGCCAGGAGTGGAGAAATAATCTGTCAATTTGGTCCATAATAACTAGGTAATTGAATTGTTCCATGGTAGAAAAGTAATTTGTTCAATCTAAAGTATGCTTAAAGATTAGCATACTCCTATTCTATTGGCATTTTTTATGTTCATTGAGTACCTGTTATAGATAACAGTGAGAATATTGGATAAGCAAAAAGGAACATAGTCTTTTTTTTTCTGATAGAGGGTTCACAGTCCAGTGGTGCTCAGGGGCTACATGCATGGCTCATACTCAGGAATCACTTCTAGAGATCAGTGCTCAAGGAATGCCTGGGATTGAACCGGGTCTGGTGCATGTAATGCAAGTGCCTAACCCACTGTACTCTCTCTCCAGCTCCAGGAACATACTGTCTTGAGGTAAAGAGTAATTGAAGAGTAGAAAATATATTACGTGAATGGGCAATCCCAAGGAAGTAAGCAGGCCTGGGCTCTATTCCTTTTCAGTTTTTGTGTTTTTTTTTTTTGAGTTGTAATTTATGTTTTGAGGTGTGACAAAATGTTAGTCCTGGGCCTGGGGAGATGGCTCACGGCATGGAGTGTGAGTCACACAGGCAGGAGTAATCTAGTTCAATACTGAGCACCACATGGGCCTCCACACCACCACTAGCAGTGGCTCCGAAGCACCATATTAGCATGCATCCCCCTCACCTCTCACCCCTAGCAACCCTGGCTGTGGCCTTCTCCCCAAATGCAGCTCTGCTTTATTTGAGTTAATAGCGTTTCTTCTTCTACACTGCCGACAATTTACAGCCTTTTTGCTCTCTTCCAGGGCAGAGCTTTGAACATCTCTCTCCCTGCCCTGCAAACTTCAGTGAATTATGTAACTTGGAGTTCGGTGTTCTCAATAAAGTAGTGTGAATAGGAATCCCTAGAAAGCCTCTAAGAGAACAAAACTCACGTGTTTACAGACCCGTTGGATCATAAAACAATATGGGTTCTGTTTCAGTGAATCCCGACCAGTGAATCAGGGCCTGGGATTCTGCACTTTTGAATATAGTCTCATGTAAAGCCATTATGGGAGGCCTAAGGATTGCACGTGGAGAAGCAAGACTACAGTTATTGTCGTCTCAGTCATAACTAAAGAGGCTGGACTGAGTAGACACCCCTCCGAGAAGCAGCACTTGAAAAACACAACAATACTTGCATACAGGATGGCATTGGAATACATTTCACCATATCTGAAATGATGCCCTACATCTATTTTTTCAAAGGCATTCTTTTTCCCCACAAGATGACTGGCAATTTTGTGTTCTAGCCACCCTCAGACATGAAAACACTTGGTTGCTTATCTTGTAAAATCTGCTCTGCATGCTTGCTTGGGCATGTAGCAGTCAGTTTAGTCAACTACGTGTCAGTACATCTATGTGGATGGGGGAGCAGGTGCAAGCCCTTAACGTACTTTAAAAAAAGTTTAACACTTAAGTCAGTCCACAGAGTTGATCCCGTGTGATCTTAGTGCCAAGCGCCTGAGTTAAAAGTTTTCTCTTTGAAGGCAGCAAATAGATGTCATACATTTGAAGCATTTGTTTATACTAAAAATGATGCTTGATTTTTTTTTAAGTTCTAAGACAGTTCACAATACAACAACTACTGGAGCCTAGAGGGTGATATAAAACTTCCCTAGCTGGTATTTGAGGTTTGATTTAATGGGTATTGGAATTCATGATGCCGAGATTGGCTTTGAATACAGTGCTTAAGTGAATGGACTCAAGCTAGAAAAGCAAAAGGAACTTCTTTCCTTCTGAAAATGGATTAGCAAAACACCGCTTTAAATGATTGTTTTGTGTTGGCACCATTATTTTTTTAGCCAACTGCCCCGAGTGTCACTATTCAGTAGCCTCATAGTTTTTTAGGAGAGCACTTTGAAGATTTCTTACAACCAACTCATTTGAAAATTTTTTTTAAAAAAATACTTGAATGAAGGAATTCCTAATCTCAAAACAAATATGTGTATATATATGCATATGTATATATATATGTGCACATATATGTGTGTATACAAATACACACATATATGCATATATTTCCACCCTTTTGTAACCCTATGGTTCCATCAGGAAATAAATGATTATTTCCTGCTTGGAGTCCAAGTGCTGAGTATAGAGCACTTAATTTTTTATTCATTGGGTTTATTATTTTTTTTAGGGTTCTTAACATTCCTTTTAGGTCTCTATCAGAGGTGTTTAAACAGTATACCAGACACTGACTTAAATGCCACTTCAAGCCCGAGTGTACCCCGTGTGGCAGGCCCCTGCTGGAGGCTAGAGGCAATGCCCAGGATGCATTGTTGCTGCAGTGCACTCTGACGAGGGGAGATCTCTGCAAAGCACTGATTGCTTCAAGCGTGCCTTGTAAGAAGCAGGATCTCATCTGGACTGCATTTGCACTGGAACCACTTGGCCACAGTGCTATGAGAGAATAATTATTGAACTATTTTACTGTACAACTATTTCCAAATTGTTGATTTTTTATTGATTTCAGGAGGCAAGCTAATTGCCCCATGGCAACTGGATGTGAACATTTAATGAAGATCAGGAAACAGAGTTTATGAAAAGCTTTTGTATAGTAACTGCAAAGTTTCAAGAACTGTTTTATACTTCCTGACAGTGCTGGGCCTAGCTTAATGGTTTGTTTTTATTGCTTAAGAGTGTAAACCTTGCTTTAGACCAGTGTGTGGAAACTATACCCTCATCCCGCATTACGCATTTTCGAGTTGCTTTTGACTCACTCACTGACTTGCTTTCCTGCCATCTCTAACCGGTGGCCCTTTCTCTGTTTTAAGTGTCGGAAGGCAAGTTTCTCTCTTTGTATGCAGTGGGGCCCGGGACACAGGCCGGCACCCTCTCCTGAAGTTCGTGTCTGTATTGTTTCACTTTGTTTTGGGTGGAGTTTCTTTTCGGCGCTGGGTTGCTAGACAACCAGGCAGGCAAAAGTTAAAGATTGAAAAGGCATTTTTAAAGATGTCGAACCTTGGCAGCTGGACTATTTTATCTTTGTCTTTATATGGAAGGCTTAGTGTTCTTCCCAGGTTTTCCTGGCCTTTGTTGGGTAGACGGTGGGTAGATTTTTTTTTTTTTTTGAAGTCAAGCTCTTAAAGGCATTATCTGTTTGAGAAATTATTGAAGTGTTGTTCCCATTGGCTGGAACACACTTCCCACCTGGATTGACCAAAAAAAAAAAAAAGCCAGCTTAGTTTCCAAGGGTGTGTTTCAAATCACTAATAAAGTTGAGCTGTAGCTCCCAGCCGCTTTGATTGTTGCAAGGCAAAGAGGTAGGAGAAAGAGGGCATTTTGAGGGCGCATTCAGAAACATACGACTCCAGTTTGTGGAGAATACTGTCTTCAGGAAACTGCATTAACTTTTCTTTGGGATTAGAAATATGTTTGTTGGTTTTTATTTACCTTTAGTATTAATATTGGAAATGTTTCCCACACCCCCCCGAGTTTTTAAAAGCCTAATTTTAAATCAAAGCCATTTAAATTGCCCATTTCAGTAAGATCTTTCAGGAAAAGCTGCCTTTGCATTTTTGGTAGATATATTGGAAAGTTGTTTTTTTTTTTAAAGTTCTTAAAAGCCTAATTTTAAATCAAAGTCATTTAAATTGCTCATTTCAGTAAGATGTTTCAGGAGCATGTTATAAATACATGATCTTTATACATTTGCCAACTTGGACGTGTGTTCACAAGTTCGTCCTGCATATGGACACAATTTGTAGCTGATGCACTTTTTTCACTCTAGGTTCTCTTGTTTCCCTGTTTGTCCTCTGAGCTGTTGCCTCTTTCTGTGTCTCTCTGCTTTGCAGGGTTTTCCCAAGGCTGGAATTCAGTCAGATTCATGGAAAACTTTACCAGCTTCTCTGATTCATTCAGAGGCAGGATTTCCTGGCACCAGGATCAAACAGGTACCCCCTGTTCATTCATTATAGTCTGTCTTGGAAATTAGGATCTTCTGAAGCCTCCCTGGCCTCACATATAAAGTGCTGGATTAACAAAGTACACTCCTCATCGGGTTATCCCCTTAGTATTGTCAATTTTATTAGGCACCATAGGAATGATACTTACACATTCATTTCAGTGACCCGAAATGAATGGAACTGTAAATCCCATGGCAATTGATGAACTAAAGAGAAGGGAGAAGGTATGCCCAGGAGAAAAATTCTGACTATTTCCTCATCTTAGAGGATGGAGTGTTTCCTGCCTAAAGGTAGTTTGACTGATTAAAAGAAAATGGGGAGACAAAGAGAAGTTAGGGTGTCTGTGCTTAAGTAGAAAGAGATCAGTGTGGCTTTCATGAATACAAGGCTGTTGTTTACAAACAGAGTGATCCTTTCCTTGGTCATTTTGCAGAATATTTTGCCTCTTAGAGTAAGATTCAGAAGTTACTTTTCATGCCTTCCATTTTATTGAACTATACCTTAGAAAGAAATGAGAAAGAACACTTTTTTTTTTTGCTTTTTGGGTCACACCTTGAGATGCACAGGGGTTACTCCTGGCTCTGCACTCAGGAACCACTCCTGGCAGTGCTCAGTGGACCATATGGGATGCTCGGAATCAAACCCAGGTTGGCCGCATGCAAGGCAAATGCCCTACCTGCTGTACTATCGCTCCAGCCACAAGAAAGAACAATTCTTAACTGAAAGAAAAGTATAGGCTACAAATTCTCAAATCCCAGACAGCTCCTCAAAGAAAAACAAATTCTTACCTGACTGTGGAAACATCTCTGAGATGCTGTTGAATAAGATTATATATGGGAATTCTAGGTCTTTTTTCTCTTATGGGTACTATTCATTACTGATGATTAGTTTCAGGGGCATGGTCATTTTCAGGACAGAGGTCAGAGGAATAGTTCCTCTTATCCCTTTTGTTTAGCTCACCTTTTGATGTAGCTCACTAAGGTACTTCTAAGGATGTGCCATGAAGTGGAGAAGACCATGACTGGAAAATTCCCTATTTGGCCACAATGTATTGCTTTTTATATAATTCTTAATTTTCTATATGCTGATTACTGAGGATTTGTGTGCCCATACTCATGAGAGATATTGATATTTCTAGACATTCCTGAAATAATCGGAAGTACTCTCATAGCATGGCAGGCATTGTTTCAAAGAGGTCCATTGCTGGAATATTAAAGGCCCAGAAAGAGTTCAGTGGGCTGAGTATACACAAAATGTACTTTGCCTATGGGAGACCTGGGCTCAGTTACTGTCACTTGATGGTCTGCCAAGCACTGTCATTGGGCCCAGAACAACTCCCTGGGTCCGGAGCTGGAGGTAGCCCCCAAGCCCCAAATAATTAAAAACAGGACATTGAGGACCAGGGATGTTGCTTAGCAGTAAGTAGGGCATGTGCCTTTCATGTATGAGGCTCTGGGTTTGACCCCCAGCAGCTCAAAAGAAGGAAAGGAAATAGGACACTGAAGTTTTTATAACGCTGTGAAACCAAGGGAGATAAATAAGGAACTTCTGATTGTTGATAAGGCCATCAAGGGTGCATTCATAGGAGCCATTTGTAGGAAGTTCAGGCAACATTGGATGTTTCTGTATGAGTGGTGTGAAAAAGAGACTCTTTTCCTGGCAGCTGTTGCCAAAACACACTTCCCCGGGAAACTCCTGCCTAGTACTTCTGCAGAGTTCTGACCTCTGGACCCCAAAGAAGCAGACTGTATGGTGAGCAGGTAAATTAAATGTGGCTCATCTGTGGCAGAAGTAGAGCTTGTGTGAGCTTACCCTTTGTCCTCCATCTTTTATTCAATACTCGGAACTTTTTCAGTGCTTCTATTTTACACACTCGTCTTGTTCATTCTCTGTCTTCCCACCACCACCCCCAACCCACCAGGCCATCAGGATCTTTTATGGACATAAGGAAACATGTTAGGGGAACTGGAAAAGTCCAGCCGATTTGGTACTTTGTCCTATAGTGTCACAATTCTGAGAGTTTGTGGAACCCAACTGAAACTGCTGAAGATCCTTTCCAAGAGGCCAACATGGACAAGGAACAAGATCTGACTGTGATTTTTCTTTTCCATGGCAATGGGACTGAGTCTGGGGAAAGTAGTCACTCCACAGACTTTCCTCATGGAAAATGCCTGTGGTGGGGAGAAAGTGCTCCCCTCCTACCTATGACCCATCTGGGGGAAGGGGCGTAGGGAGAGAGGGACTGGGCCTTCTCTAGGGGAGGAGGGGTGGGATTGGGGCAGAGAGAAGCTGAGAGTGTAAGCACCGAGCAAAGTATGTTCTCTTTGCAACCAGAAAGAGTGATTCATTTGATTTTAATTTTGACATTAGCATTTTTTCGCATGACTCATTGATAATTTCATATGGAATTTAAAAGGTTGAAACAGTTATTTACTTTTTTAGGAGCTTAAATGTTTTGTTGGGTGGCCTCCCCTTTTTCCCAGTGAAACAGAAGATACAAAAACACTTCTTTCCAAAAAAGAAAAGACAAAAGAGGGGGTTATTTCTTCTCTCTCTCTCTTTTTTTTTGCTCCCTAATTCCCATCTATGTTTCGACCAAGCTGATCTCACTAATGGTGAGTGACAGTTGGGCAGCCTGTTTCATCTTCCTGTCTCGCTTATCTTGAATTCCTCAGAACACTGCTGAAAATGTCACTGCCGGGAAAATTTCCCTACTCCCTTTAGCTTGCTTTGGTCTTTGTTGTCCCATCACAAGATGGGGGTAATCTTCTGTTGGTTTTATGAATCACAGGGGTAACATCCTGTCCCAGTTCCCTGTAGCTCTGTATGGTTGGGGCAGCTTTGCTGAGGGCTGGAGAAATTTTGCTCCACAGCCCCCTAAAGATCTGGTATCAGGGATGATTTTGAAAACTGTCCACACATATGTGCATGTGTGCATGTATCATTCCCTTAGTCTTACTCCCTTTCTTATATGAAATGCAATCGCAAGAGCAAGTTTTCTATGTAAATATGAAGTGCTATTATCTTATGATAAAGTGATAATGGGAAGACATGTGATTTATCCAATAGCCCTAACTTAATAGCTATTACATAGATGTAGACTAAGATAAATGAATTTAAGCAAGGAAACACATTTTGGGATGGAGGCTTGGGGCCACATCCAGAAATGTTCAGCTGCTTCTCCTGGCTTTGTGCTCTGGGGTCACTCTTGGTGGTGCTTTGGAAGACCAGGTAGAATGGGGGTCGAACCTGGGCCTCCTGTTAAGCATGTCCTCAGTTATTTCTTAGGACCTTTGGAAATATAAACTGATGCATAGATAATAATTACTCGAAGCTTAACAAGAGCATTTTTATTTTTTGTCAGTACACAGTGCCAGAGAAGGGTCTTGGAAGTAACCCAGACTTTTCTCTTAGAAAAGTGTTAATTTTTCAGACAGCACTAGGTGGGACCCATAACCTTCCTGTATCTCTGCAGAGGCCCCTTTCATCTTCTTTATCTTTCCTTCCTTCAACTTCTGTCTCCCAGAAGGAAGTATGTTGGGGAGGACAAAAGCAAATGGAAGGTGCTGTGAGTCCCACTGTCTTGGCACTCACCTGCTTGCAAAATCAGTTATGTGATGTGGCTTTAATCATTACTAAATAATGTATGCAGCTCTAATTATAGTAAAACAAAGTTATCAGATCTTGGGAATTAATTTAATTAGGATCACATTGTCCATCTAGCCAATAGCCACAGGAGGCTTGATTAAGCACTTGAAATGTGACAAGTCCAAATTGAGATGCGCTTTAGGTGTTAAATACCCACCCTATGCAGATTAGGCACAGAAAACAATGACTTTTATATTGATTCCATGATTAAATATATTAGATATTTCAATTGTATACAAGATCCTTTAAACATCAATATCATTTGTTTCTTTTATAATGTGACTCCTAGGAAATTTTAAATTACCTATGAGGATATTATCATGTTCCTTTGGAATCAAGCTGATTAAGAGTTGTAAATTAGGTTGTATTCACATCACAGGCATTCACTTACAGACCAACAAAATCCCTTACATGACAGAACCAACCCTCGTATAAACAATTGTAAATAATGACCAAAAAAATCTGTAGGTATGAATTATGTTTACCACAGCATTAAAAAAAAAAGTCAGGCTTGAGTGAGAATATAGCAGGTAGGTTGTTTGGCTTGTGTGCAGCCAACTTGGATTCAATCCCAACACCCTGTACAGTCCCCTGAGCCTGCCAGAAGTGTGACCTGAGCACTGCTGGGTGTGGCCAAATAACCACCATCAACAACTAAAATAATAAGGACTGTCAACATGTGGAAAGAAAATTAGCAATAGTTCTTGGGGGCCTGTGTTTACTTCTGGCTTTGCAAGCAGAGAAATTTATTTCCTTTATTTGCTTTAGAATCCTTTAGATCTATCAAGAATTGCAGCTTTTCGCCTCAAAATAGGGAGTTCTGCTCTTCCTAACTCAAGCATTTTTATAACAAAAGGAGATACATATGACTGTACCTGATTTCAATGCAAATATAGGCTATCTAAACGTGTAAGTTGAATGAATATATCAACCCTGTGTTGGGTATCTATTAACATGATACAAGTCATGCCAAACTTTGTGGATTTGGACATTGCATATTTATCCTCTCCCTGATCCTGTGCATCAGGAATTCCCGAGCAGATCAGCTAGATGGTTCTGCCTCAGGGTCTCTCAGCGAGTGCAGCAAAAATGTCATCCAGGGCGACAGTCATGTGAAGGCTTGACTGGGACTGGAAGATCTCTATCACTGGTGATTCACGCCATTGCTGTTGCCAAGAGGCCTCAGTTCCTCCCTCACGTGGACCTCTCAATTTGGCCTTCAGTTGAGTGTCCTCCTGCTGTGGTGTCTGGCCTTCCCCACCCCCAACCAGGAGAGTAAGAAGGAAATTACAAGACCCCATAAGACTCAGTCCCAGAAATCAGGATTGTCACTTTCACCTTTCGAATTAGTAAAACACTAAATGCAGCCAGGACTCAGAACTAATGGGGATGGGGAATTTAGCCTCCATCTTTTGAAGAAACCATCAACAAGTTGGTGACATAGATGATGCCTTCATCATTCAAAGAAGGAAGACAAATGCTACTCCTGTAAGGAGCTGAGCTGATACCATAGATGTGTTCTGGGTAGAACAAATTTTGAGTCCTGCTGGAGTTTCTCAATAATAATGTTTCCAAATGAGCTTCATGTTCATCAGGGCTGTCATTTTTGATACCTTGGCCCTCACGTATAACTGACTTTGAAGGTACAGCAGAGCAGCCTTGTGGAAGTTTTACTTCCTCTCCTTTTGCTCCCCCTAAGCCATGGAACTGGTGGAAGCCAGGGGTGCAGCATATGTAAAGAAAAGAAGCAAATGTGTGAGAGAAGTCAGATGGCCTTAGGAGTAGGTCACAAGTGCCTGTGACTCTTGAAACTTTCTCCCACCCCAGTCATTTCTTTATTCACTACTTGTCCTTCTACTCCTGCCAGCCCTGACCTACTTATTTTTTTCCCTCCATGATTCCAGTCACCTGTGATTAAGGTCCTAAATGCGGTGTACTATAATATATTTTAAGAGAGAGGCAAAAAGCAGACAGTTATAAAGCTTTTTTTTCTTTTGCTTTTTGGGTCACACCCAGGCGATGCACTGAGGTTACTCTTGACTCATGCACTCACACTCAGGAATTACCCCTGGCGGTGGTCAGGGGACCATATGGGATGCTGGGAATCGAACCTGGGTTGGCCGCATGCAAGGCAAACGCCCTACCCGCTGTGCTATCGCTCCAGCCCAACTTTTATTACTATAGATAATTATAATTTTTTGTTTGTTAGTAGTTACAATGTGTCTAAGTTATAAAATAAACATTATGGAATATGTGCATATATAGGAAAAAATAGTATAGAGGGCTGAGTTTCTGACAACCATAGAACATAACTTCTGTGGATAAGGGGTTACTGATCAGGAGAAATGAGCACTGGATCCAGAGTCATTACCTTCTCCTCTGTGGCTCTCATTTTTGATTCCCTAGTAGATAGTGCTTCTTGTCCACAAAATGTGGCAGTTGGGATGAGATGGTGACTAGCTGTTTTGGCTATAACTGGTTCTGACTGGTCATAACTGCCTTGAACTGGTTCTGACTAGGGAATCAACTACAACTGGTTTTAACTGGTAAAAACTGATTTTTGACTGGCTTGAACCAGTTAAGACTGATTCTGACTTGTTGAAACCATTGCGATCAATACTCTTAGCCATCAGTGTGGCGTCTTCAGAGTTAATAGATCACAATGGGGCAGAAAGGGACTGTCACACTCTCCAAAGAGAGAGACTGTCACAGAGAGAGATTTCTCCCAGAGAGAGACTTTCACACCCTACAAATTAGAGACTCAGGGCAGCCTTTCAGAACCCCAGAGAGGCCTTCTAAATTTGGGGCATGGCGGGGGGGGGGGGGGAAGGGAAAGAAAGGTAATGTTGCAAAATAAACTTTGACGATGGGTTCGTGAAAGAATCCGCTGAGAGAACTGTAAGAAAAGCTTACTGGAAAAGTAAGTTGCCTGCAGAGAATGCACAGATGAACCTTTAGTCCTGAGCAAAGAACCCAGAGTAGAGAAAAAAATCGTCTGGTTCTTCTGGGTTGATATACTTAGATCCCTGAGTCAGGCCTGATGTCAGGCAGACCTTCAGAAACGTCGCTGACACGACTTTCTCTTTTGGTTCAGAGGTTCAGAGGTTCAGAGGTTGCTTGCATTCTGTCCAGAACTTTTCTGCGTAACTCTGTCTCCTGGAAACAGAAACCTGCTGAGACGGCCCGAAGGGCCGCACCAGCAGCTGTGAGCTGGGGGAGTGGGCTTTGAGGTGCGCGCATGCGCGAGCGCACACACACACACACACACACACACACACACACACACACACACACACACACACACACACACACACACACACACACACACACACACACACACACACACACACACACACACACACACACACCTGGCAGCTGTGAGCTGGAGGGGCTAGAGATGGGGGGCATGAAAAAGGGATGGCTGCGTGGCTGTGTCTCCCGCTTTCCCATGCCTTGATTTTGTGCCTGGGAACAAAGAATCTGCCCCTTAACCCTCGCAATGGAGGGTTTTTACTATCCGGGAATCATCACACAGGCATGATTTTGTTTGTGTGTGTGGTGCTGGGGTTTGAACACAAGACCTCCCTGCAAGGCAAGTGCTCTACCACTGAGCTGTGCCCCTGCCTTGGCTGATTTATTTATTTATTTATTTATTTATTTATTTATTTATTTATTTATTTATTTATTTATTTATTCAATGCATAAGTGATTTTAAAACATGTTTGGAAAATTATTTAGTTACCATGAATTAGAGCTTTTCGTGACTATGTTCCAGCTTCCAGAGTTCCAGCTTCCTTCCAACAGTGTGCACTTCCTTCCACCAACCCAGTTTTCCAGCCACCCAACAGTCTGCCTCTATGACAGGCACTTTATTAAATTTAAATTTTTAAATTTAGGTTTATAGTACCTTACAGACCAGGCTTTCAGCACCTTTCAACACTCCCTTCTCCGGAGTGACTACTTCCTCCACTCCCTCTACCATTGTTATACTGCTCTCATCCCTGTCTTATCCTCCATAACTTCCCAACCCGACCTATCTCTACCTTATGGCATGATCTCTCTCATATGCAAGATATACAGAAATAGAGTAAGGGAATAACAAATGCCCAAAGGCAATAGAAATGAAAAGCTTGAGAACTGGTCTTTAGTGGGAAGTATGCATGTGTATGTGTTTTGGGGGTGACACCCAATGATGCTCAGGGTTCTCCCTTGCTCTGGGCTTGGGAGACCACACAGTACCAGGGATCAAATCTGCTTGCCCTGCATGTATAGCATGACATCTGTTCACTGATTTTCCTACCTGTGTCAGCTCTGTGGGAGGGGGGCGGGTCTGCTTGCATGAACCTCTCTCTTGCTGATGCCTTCGCTACTTCATCAGGATGTAGGATGTCACTTCCTAAATTATTCCATTCACAACCTTCTTAACCCATGAAATTCAGACATGACCCTAAGCATAATGAATTACCTTTACTAATTCAAATATTTACTGAGAGTAACATCCATTTATTCCAAGACCATTTTTTTTTGTGACTTCCTCTCTCCCACCCCCCATTTAGTTCTATAATTCCACAGTTTATGAAGCAGGGCTATTGACAACAAAAATCTCCAGGTGTGATTTGAATCACCTCAGTGGAGGGCCATCATCTCTCTTTTTTGTTTCGGTTCTTGGGGGTTGCTCAGATGTGACTCCTGGCTGTGCTCAAGGGACCAGGGGGTACCACAGACAGGGGATAGGCATCCAGCATGTAAAGCCTGCTCCCCAGATTCCAGGCCCTGAGAGATGGCTTTCTCATATATAATGGAACAAAATCACTTTGCCTAAAGAAGAATTTCTTTTCTTGAAAGACATCTCAGGCCAGCTCTGCGAATTCCTGCAAAGCCATGCTATGACATGATGATGCTAAGGAAGAATTTGGTCCTTTCCAAGCAAGCCAGGCATAGCAGTTCTGATATCTCTCTTATTGAAGTATCTCATGGGAGACCTAGAAGGTGGCGAGTTTGATTCTCCACTCATCTTGATGGAAGAGGTATTAACCATGAGCAGGGAAGGGAGGTTTATGCAACCAGCAATCCCGCCCCGCCCATGCGGACACTGGTACAGAAACTGCCCCCAACCAAAGCACCGTGGGGTGTGGGATCTCAAGTCCAAGAATGCTGCCAAGCCCCCAAGCCCCTGAAGCCAGCATTCTTACAGCTACTGCTTCCTGAGGGGCGAGGGCATTGCTTGCCCCCGTGTCTTTCATCCTGAGAAGACAAAACCACCTGGCGCCAAGACTTTCCTGCTTGGGAAGTGTGCATTTAACTTGTGAACCTTGTTTTAATGATGAGTTTTCAAGAAGAGAATGCTCTCCTCGATGTGGGGATACATGTGGAAGTCATTTGATACTTCCCTGCTTTGCTGTCTCAATGTAGCAGGAGGGAATTTTACACATGCCTAGATTAGATTAAGCCCTTAGCCTTCCTTATCCTCCTTTCATCTCCAGGCTGTCTCTCCAGCTAGAGAGCATTGATTTTAGGTTAATTCTGTGATAGCCACACTCACCTTATATGACTTATCTTTTTTTTTGTAGGTAGACAAAATACCATTCGTGGAAGGTTGGCTAGTTGGAAATCTGTTTCTGCCCTATCAAGTGTTTTTGAGCTTTGATTATCACCTATGGAAAAGAAACCCATATTCTAATCACTCCCACTCACAGATCCCCTTAGTCTAGAAAAAACAGAATGCAGGGTGAGCATTTCTCACAGCACCTCAGGGATACTTAAATGAATAACACCAACCACTTGAAGGAAACTGCTTTTTCGTCTGTCTCTTCGGAGAGCACAAAAGACAAGGATGATGTAAATCAGTGGATGAGAGACATTGTGTTAAAAGTGTGGAGCACAAATAAAAATAATTTTACAATGACTTGAGGTACCCGAAGAAATATTTGGCTTTTCTCGAAGAAATATTCAGCTTGCCTGTGATAGGAGATGGGCGTCAATCTAAGCTAACTTTGGAATGAACTTAAGTTTTATATTTCTTAAGCTCTACTAAAGTTTCTACCAAGACTCCTTACTACTAATGAAGTAAAAAGACTGACAAATACTAAGTATGAATGGGCTATAAAGAAATCAGAACACTGGTGTAGAAAAATTTAAGGACCCATTTGTGTTTGGGGGCCAGACCAAGCATTATGGATGTCTGTAACTTGCCAATTGAGGTTCCCTCTTGGAGATGTTCCAGGGTGCATGTGGGTGCTGGCGATTGAACCCAGGCCTCCTGCAACTATCTCTTTAGCTCAGAGTTACCTATTTTGGAAGGACTTGTCTGGGAAGATCCCTTTGAAGAAAACATTCAGTTATCACTTCAGGGAAGTGAAAGGCACCATTCAGCCAAGACCCAGTGGAAATATATGAAGGGTTAGCACAGAGCAGGACTTCTTAAACTTTTTCTACTCACAATTGCTTTTAACCAGGAACTGTTATCATGGCTCTGGGTTTATCAAATAGGTATCCACATCAAATGTTTAGTGATAATGAATCATAAGACTATCTTAAAACAAGGTTTTCCATGACCCCCATACTCAGTTTAAGAAGCGAGGGCCTAGAGGAAATGTTCTAGTCACAGGAAGAATGATCCTCAAAATGTTAAGCAGTGAAATCTTTCATTTTGTGCAGGAAAGGAGAAAGACATTTATTGGAGGGGGGACCATTCTGATCTAGAAGGCAGTTCTAACTTTACCCAAAATAGAGGTCCTCTCTGTGACAAGTCTGAATAAAAGTAATTTAAGACTGTTAAATAAGAGAGAAATGATGTTTAGCATTTACCAGAAAAAGGAACCAGGAAAACTGCATAATATTAGTGGGTAATAAGAAAGAGAATATGAGAATATTTAATAGATTGTGATAGGAATAATTTTAAGCAAAATCAGGTTGTAATGATTACTCCCATGTTCTTCTATTTTGAATAGCTTTAGCTATCCTAGTTCCTTCTGTTTTCCAAATAAGTTTGGATGTAGGCTGAGCAATAGCACAGCAGGTAGGGCATTTGCCTTGCATGCAGCTGACCCAGGTTTGATTCCTCTGCTCCTCTGGGAGAGCCCAGCAAGCTACCGAGAGTATCCCGCCCACACGGCAGAGCCTGGCAAGCTACCTGTGGCATATTCAATATGCCAAAACCAGTAACAACAAGTACTACAATGGAGACGTTACTGGTGCCTGATTGAGCAAATCAGTGAGCAAAGGGATGACAGTGATACAGTGAAAGGAAAGAATACTGACAGCAGCCCAAGTTAGAGCACTGACCTATAAGTAATAGTGCTTGGATTTGGATAGGAATCATATCTGTTTGAGGCAAAGTGATATACTTATTTTGCTCAGTCTTTCAAGCCATAAACATGAAAGTCCTCTAATAGGCTTAGCAGCACCGTTTCTCTTTAAAAAATAATACTTGCTTTTTTAGAAAGTATTCAGGCATCTTCTCTCCTCTTAAATTTTCTGCTAGAGATTGGTGTCTGAAAGTCTTCAATGATAGCTTTTGTTTTATTCCACATGTATATCATGGTTTTTTAAAATTTTTATTAGTCTTGCTATTTAGATTTGTAGATTTTTATCTTTTCAAAGAGGTGGACTTTTTGTTGTTTTCTCTTTTTAAAGAAAAAAACCAGTTTGATTAATTTATACTTTTTATTCCTTTCTTCTTTTATGGGCTTATTTTTTCTCTTTAGTCTTACACCTTGACATAAGAGCTTAGATTATTGATTTGAGATTTTTTCTTTTTCTTCACATAAGCATCTTGTGCTACAAATTTTCCTCTATACACTGATTTATTTATATCACACATTTTTGTAGGTCATCTTTTCACTTTGGTTCCCTTTTACCCAATGAGTTATTTGACCCAAGAATTATTTAGAAGTGTATGCTTTAGTTTTCAAGTGTTTGAACATTCAATTTACCCTTTTGCTATTGACACTTTGCATTATGGTGGCAAACTTATGATTTTAAATATTTAAAAATTCTTGGATATTTGTTCTGTGGCCAAATTTTGGTATATATATGTGATATGATTACTTGAAAAATAAATCAAATTCCATTACTGTTTTGTGGTGTGGTTGATGAGTGTTGATGATGGAATTGAGTTCTTTACCTTTACTTATTTCTGTCTCGTTATTCTTTTTGTTTGCTTGTTTGTGGGCCACACCTGGCTGTGCTCAGTGTTTACTCCTCACTCTGTGCTCAGGGATCACCCTTGGCGGACTCCGGTTCCATATGGAACCCAGGTCGTTGCCATGGGAGGCAAGCTACACTATCACTCAGGTCATGTTGTGCGTTATTATGTCAATTGTGAAAGATGTGTATTTATGTATTTAACTGTAATTGTGAATTTGCTAATTTTTCCTTACATTTCTTTTATTTTTGTTCCACATACAAATAAATTATTTTTGTCATAGCTATAAAATGTACTTTTATAATAATAATATCTTTTTGTGTTCTTTCATTTTCAACCAAAAAAAATTATGATACTTAAAGTTAACTTCCCAATAGCAGAATAAACTGTTTCAGTTACTTTATTCACTGTCAAAACTGCTAACTGATACAAATGTCTTTCAATTTACATATAATGCATTGGCACTATTTAAAGCTTTTATATTATTTCTTCTTTCATGTTTTCACCTCTGTTATTCCTCAGTTTTTTCTTCTGCTTTTCTTAAATATTTTTAGAATTATATGTTATCTGTAGTTTTTAAATCTGCTCTATTACACAAAGATTAACAAATTATAATTAACAATATGTACATATATTATATATGTATATATATTTATATATATATATTTTGAAGTCAAAATGAAGATATCCTTTTTTTAGGCCACACCCAGCGAAACTCCGTTTTACTCCTAATTCTTCACTCGGGGATCACTCCTGGCAGGGCTTAGGGGGTGCTGGGGATTACTTCTGTGTTGACTGCTTGCAAAACAAATGTCCTACCCTACCCACTGTACTATTGCTCTGGCTCTTTCTCTCATTCTTTTTTTTCTTTTTCATCATTCTTTCATTTTGTCCCCCTCTCCCCCCACTTTTTATTGCTGTTGTTTCCCCTGTTATGATCAGGGTCAGAGTTACACAAATTTTATTGAAGTGCTCACCCAGGGTTGCACCCTTGGGTCACGATCACGATCACGAAATCCTGTTAATCACCGATTTCTCCAGTGGGCTCAGTAACCTCTCCATTCGTCCTTTCCCTGAGATCTTAGAAGTCTCTCTCGACTTGGCCCTCCCAATGATGTCGCACTGGAGGCTCTTTCAGGGCAGGGGAATGGGATCCAGCTTGTTACTGGATTTTGCATATGAATATACCATGGGAAGCTTGCAAGGCTGTCCCATGTGGGCAGGAAACTCTCAGAAGCTTGCCAGCTCCTCCCAGAGGTAGAAGTAGGCTACAAGTAGGCTTCTGAGAGCTTGCTTGTAAGTCTCTGGATGTTGGCCGTTGATGGGATTACACACACCTGGGTTCCTCTGCCGGTACCTTCATGCGTGAGGCCCGTCCGAACATGTGGAGAGGGGCCTTGAGCATGGCTGTAGCTAGGTTCCAGTGGTCTTTGGCCGCCGGGAGCTCTGCTCGGGGCGGGGAGGAAAGCTGGAGCCCATCCCCTCCAAGGGGCCCTGGGAAAGACAGCCAAGTGTGCGGGCAACAGACTCTCTGCATCGCTCTCTTTTGGGAGCTTGCTTTTAAGTCTCTGGATGTTGGCCGTTGATGGGATTACACACACCTGGGTTCCTCTGCCCGTACCTTAATGCGTGAGGCCTGTGAGCATGGCTGCAGGGAAAGACAGCCGGGTGCGTGGGCAAGAGACTCTCTGCACCCTTGGGTACAGAGTTTTCAGCACCCTTGAGTACAGAGTTTAAACACCTTATTTCTAGTTGTACTGCTTACTAGAGGTTGAACAGTTTAGTTGTGCTTGCATATGCATGGTTGCGATGCATCAGAGATTGTACCCTATTATTGTTGCCTATTGCCTATGAAATCCCAAATACATGTCACATACTTCACATGTCCTCATGTCTGCAAGGCAGCCAGTCTACTGCTGCCTGAACCATTATTCATCTCCTTCTAACATTGTGATGGATAATTTCACTGGGTATATGATTCTGGATTGCTCATCCTTTTAGAGCTGAATAATGTCATGCCCTTCCTCTGACATCTGTGGTTTCAGTACAGTGCCATTTGAATTATTTTTCTCCTGTTAGCAATATATTATTCATTTCTGGTTGCTTTCAAGATTTTTTTTGTCTCTAGTTTTATGTCTTAAAATGGACTTTTGGGGACTTTTTTTTCCTGTTTGAGAATGCTCTGCTTTTGGGGATCATATTTAAGGTTTTTTTCCTTTTGAACATCTTTTTAGCTTCACTTTCTTTTCTCCTTCTAGAACTATGGTTACAAAATCTTTACTGATAACTCTAGATGATCTTGAGCCCTTTTCATTTCTTTCAGTCTATTTTTCTTTCTATTGTTTGGATTATATAATTTCCCCTGCTCAAGTTTGTTCTGCCATTAATTTTTTTGTTATTAATTATTTACTTTTTGTATTTTAAATTTCTACTCAGCTTTTCCTTAAATTTTATGTTTTCTTGCTGACCCTTTCTATTTATTTAGTTATTTCAGGTTTGTAATTTAGTCAATTCAGGTTCAAGTTTCAGTTTGTAATTATTTATTGGACTGCTTTAAAATCCTTGTCATAACATTCTAACATTTGTATCTTTTTGATGCAAGAGTGTGTGATTTTATTTTATCATTTAATTCCTCCTCATTCTTGGTATGACAAGTGATTTTTAAAAACCAATACCTGCACTGTTTGTTATTTTAAGATTCTTTGTATTACTTAAATTAAAGTTTTAGCAGGTCTACGCAGAGAGTGCTTTGGTGAGTGAAAGGGGGAAAGCCTACTCCTTAACTGTCAGGTGGAGGAAGAAAAGAAGTCCTTCATTTTGCTTCTGTTGACACCCAAGGTTATGGAAGATACTGCTCATAAGGGTAAGAGTGGAACATCGGGATCTTGGCATTGCTTCCTTTGACAGTGACTTGGGGTGTTCCCCTTACCACTGAACGCTAGGGGTAAAGTCCGCTTTCCTGAAGCACTCAACTGACAAATCCTAAGGGAATGAAATGTTGAAGATTTGTTTCCACTGACCAAGGTTAGATGTGTAGGCTTTCCACTTGGCCTTGCTGTCAGCGGTGGGATTTGGTCTCTGCAGTTATTTTCAGCATTGTTTTGTTGCAACAGACTAGTTATTTACAAGTTTTTTGGAGTTTTTTTTTTTTTAATTTTGGTTTCTTCTTTTGGGGTTGGGTGGGTGGTTGGAACCAGAATATAGATGGGGTTCTTTAGGGGTTGTTCTGCACTCAGAAATTACTCCTGGCAGTGCTTGGGAGACCATATGAGAAGCTAGGGACTGAATCCAAGTCATCAGCGTAGAAAGAAAGCGCCTCACCCACTGTACTGTCTTTCCAAACCTTTGGGTCTATTTCTATACTAATTTTTACTGATCCTTTGGGCAGAATGAGCAGGCCTTCATTTTTCTTTATGTTTCTGTTTTGCATATAATTCATGGTGTTCATGAGATTCCAATTCTCCTTTATCCAACGTGAAATATATGAAGTAAATATAAGTCTCAGGGAATGTATCCATCTATGTTCTTTATGCCCCATTTGACTTATCTTCCTTTACTGCCTCTGGGATCTTATTATTATTAATTTTTAATAAATAATGTCCATAGTATTTAGGCAAATTTGGCAAAAAGGAATAGGTGAAAGTTTTTTTTCTCCTACATCTTCCTGGAAACAGAAATTCTAGCAGGTAGGTTTGATTCACTCTCCCAACTGCCCTTACAAATTTGCAGATCAGAGGTGATAAATTATTTCAATTTTCCAGAGGAAAAATGGAGACACTTAGAGGCAATTTACCTGATCAAAGTTGCTTAGAAATGTGACCTTGGCGTAAAGTAAAACCTTGGTATTTTAAAGTTATTATTTTTCTCTTTCTTTCTGTATTTGCTAGAAATAAAAAACTGGGGGTTTGAGTAGCAGGAGAGGGGGAGAAAGAAACAGCTATCAACCAGAATACTAAAAGATTACTTTTTGGCTTTCAAGCAGCAACTGTTTAGAATTTCAAATCTAGAACTTTTCAAGGTGAGTTTACTGAACTTTAAAATGCCTTTAATTTCCACAGCTTGACTATGTGATCCTCCTAGTTACATGTTTACATTTCATCTTATAAATAAATTACTTCAAGAAGTTATGAGTGTATTGAGACTTAAATGTTAAGATATATGTTTAGTAATTGCTGCCATTTTCTTGATTAAATATGTACATTGGTGTGGAAAGGATGGGAAAATGTTTCATCACCTTATAGTGATAAAAATTTGCACAACAATTTGTTCTGAAAAATTGTCTATATTTCATACTATTTCTAAAAATATTTCAGATGTTTTAAAACTTGTTACCTAGAGTCTTGATTTTCAAACTGTAGGACATGGGTTGTGTAACTGAATGCGGGCACTGTGAAAGGTTTCTGAACATGCAGTGATCCATACTTAATTCAAAATCAAAACTAATAATGAATTTGGCATTTCTGGAAGCAGCTCTTGCCCATGTTGCATTTCCTGAACAAAAATGGGTCCCCATGGAAGAAGTTTAGCAGCCCTCATCTAGAACAACGGTTTTAAACCTTTTCACACCTGTGGACAAGAACTATACCCAGACCCAATGGAGTGGTTGAAAACCACTGCTCTAAAGTTCTCGTGAGTCTGTTGGTAGGAATGCTGACTGGTCCAGACTTTTTGGAAAACAATATGGACAGTCCTTCAAAAACTAGAAATTGAGCTCCCAGATGACCCCGCAATACCACCTGGGAATATATCCCAAGGGTGCAAAAAAGCACAGTAGAAATGACATCTGTACCTAAATTTTCAATGCAGCACTGTTCACAATAGCCAAAATATGGAAACAACTCAAGTGCCCGAAACAGATGACTGGTTAAAGAAACTTTGGCACATCTACACAATGGAATACTACGCAGCTGTTAGGAGAGATGAAGTCATGAAATTTGCTTATAAATGGCTAGACATGAGAGTATCATACTATATGAAATGAGTCAGAAAGAAGGACTGCACTCATTTGTGGAGTATAAAATAACATAACACAAGACTGACACCCAAGGACAGTAGGTAGAAGGGCCAGGAAGTTTGCTCTATAGTTGGAAGTCTGCCTCATGAGTGGGTGAGGAGAAGGCAGCTGGAATAGAGAAGGGATCACTAAGAAAATGATGGTTGGAGGAACTGGTCAGGATGGGAGTTGTGTGTCGAAAGTAGATAAAGGACCAAACATGATAACCTCTCAGTATCTGCATCGCAAACCCAAATGCCCCAAAGTAAAGAGAGAGTATGGGATATCTTGTCTGCCATGGAGGCAGTGGGAGGGTGGGAAAGAGGGGTGTATACTGGGGATATTGGTGGTGGGAAATGTACACTGGTGGAAGGATTTAGTGTTTGATCATGGTGAATCAATAAAAAAATAAAAAAGAATCAAAGTTAAAAAAAAGCAAAGTTCTTGTGAGTTTTTCCTAATCCTAATAGATTTCCTAATAGAGCATTCGCCAACCTTCTTTTGTTATTTCAGTTGTGATCTCTAACATCACTTTTCTAAACTTGCTGATTCTAAAACTGTGAGCAAATGGGAAATGCAGAAGACAAATTTAGGAAAAAGTGAACTGACATCTCCACTTTTATCATCATCCAGATTTCTATTTCACATGGGTTGAGACCTGGTGTTTGCGGGCTTCCCAGTCTATTCCAGAGCTGTTTGAAACTGCTCACAAGTTGCAGTGTTGTAAAGCAAAGAAGAAGCAATTACCATTAATTTTACCAACATTTTTGAGTGTTCCCAGACTCAAAAAATAACCGACCAAATAACACATAAAACCCAAGATCACACTGATGTATACTAAGAGCAAGAATGCAATTTTAAAGACACAGCATGCATAAAGGAGTTCCTGGGGGAGGAAGCTTGGTAGGACCACTCTTCCCACTTAGGGCTTTGTGCTACTTCTAGAACAACTTCTGCAAAAATAAATTTGAACACTATTCTTACTTCCTCCCATTTGGTGGTATATGTGAAAAGTATTACTTGAACTTCTTTTAGTTATTGGAAAGGGTAATCACCTCGTTCCTAAGTAAAAGTAAAGTGTGTGATGCATGCTTTCAAAAAAAAAAGAAGGTATCCATGTCTGGTAGGAAGAGAAGATGATTAAAACAGTCTAAAACAGACTCCAAAGACACTGCAGAGGGCCAGGGGCCGGGGAGATGAGGCAAATGAAGAGTCATTCATCTGGAAAATTCCCTCCTCTGGCAGTGGAAGCCAAGCATTTGGGAAGTATGGCTTCACTCAGGGATTTGGGTTTCTCCCTCAGCTATCTACTCTTCAGGAATCTCTAGCAGCCCCTCTCTCTTTGATCATGTTCCTGGCATTGCCACAGAGTTTAAGGGAAAATGTTTCTTTGAAGGCTACAGTCTTTAGGCGTTTTTAAACATTCTGTTTAGAAAAGAGTCCCCATCTCTCCCCCCTCCCCCCCACCACAAGCTGTGTATGGAGTATTCCAGGCCTTCAGTTGTTGAACTGGCTCTGTTGTGGCTTTCAGATTTGTCTCAAGTGGTACAAGAAGCTCTTTTGTTACTTTCATTGCCACCATCCTTGAACCCACAATTCCTTTGTCAAAAGCGAAGGACACTTTCTGCTTGTAGAAGGGCAGAAAGGATTATGATATCTGTCTCTCGCTTTCTCTTTTCTGTTCTAAGGTAGCCTTCTCTCATAGAAAGAGACAGATACCCTGGCCCGAAAGAAATCTGTGCAATGAGGTTGGCAGGAGGCATGCTTACGTTTAGGAGCAACTGAGAAATCTCAATTACAGTTGTGTGGAGTTGTTTCTGGAAGCTAATTGTCACCTCTAGAAATCAGGCCAGAAGGGGTAAATGAATTTCCCTCTGATAAGGAAAGCGGCAAGGAAATGAGGATTGGGGGTTTGTTCTTTTATCCTGGGCCTCTGATAGTCATCTGAGACTTTCTTCCCCAGCAGATAAAGGAGATACAGAGTCCATGAAGAGTTGAAGAGTTTACATTGGTGTTGACAGCCACTGGGGTGGTCATTCTCTGTAATTCTCGAAAAGTTGCTTATTAGTATATCAGCATTGGCAAGTGCCAGGGATTGCCAGTATGAGTGTGGTTGTTTCTTTATGTTTTACAGTCTTCCATTTGATGTTTTTTTGTTTGTAGATAATGGTTTCTCTAAACAACCATTATCATTTCGGGTGAAGTGAGGAATTCAGGGAGATATCTATCCAAGTGTTTTTCACTCCCTTTCCAGAGTACAGGGCAACTGCTGCCAATAATGAGAAATATTTAGAAGGATATGAAGATATTTCAGAAAAAAAATTAGAGATAATTAGAAGGTCTTTTAAACCAAAAGAACAGCGTTTAGTGCTTTCTATAAAATTTAAATATGTTGGGTCAACAAATGAGTGGTTTATTTCAATGTTCATTTCTGTATCTTGGTTTGAATTTGGAAACTGTGACATTTTATTTATTTTTCACATGTAACTTTACCTTGTTCTTTATGAAAAGGCATGCTAAGGTTTGCAAAGAACAACACAGTTTATTTATAAGTTTGAACATTAAGTAATCTTGCCAGGATCTGCTGTGCAGGAGGGATACTCTCGGTAGCTTGCCAGGCTCTCCGAGGGGGATGGAGGAATCGAACCCGGGTCAGCCGTGTCAAATCAAACGCCCTATCCTCTGTGCTATCGCTCCAGTCCAAAAACAATGACAAGAAGTCTCACAATGGAGACGTTACTGGTGCCCACTTGAGCAAATCTATAAACAACGGGATGACAGTGCTACAGGACAGTGCTATATTAAATATTAATGTCTATGAGTCCTTAAGGAAAGGAACTTTGTACCTTCTGCTATCAAAATAAAATGCATAATTAATTTTTACCCTTCAGAAGCTATTGAGTGATTTAGATAATGGAAAATTTCAAAGGTTGATAGTTGTGTCTGAAGAGTAATAATGGGTTAGAAAAAAGCTGGTTACCTGACTATGCCTTAAGTTGTCAATATTTGGAAAAGATAGTCTTCAAAATTCAATAGATATTTATAGGCTATTTATTATATACTGGGTGGTATGAGAAGCTCTGGGGATTCTATGGTGAATTAAATCACTTTCCATTTTCAGGAAACTGATGTTCCACTCATATCTAATGGATACCCACTGGTGTATATATGCCCCTGGTATGATGGAAATGCAAATCTCAGATTCCACTCCCTAACAATGCGCATTAACCAAGATTCCCCAAGGATTCTTGTGGTCATGAAATTCTGAGATATTTGTTAGGAGTCAGTGTAAGAATTCAGGCTACAGCCACCATATATGGTATTCCTCTAGTTATAAGAATTTGCTCAGAAATGGGAATGCTGTGAAGGAAGTCCTTTCCTTTCTAGAGAGACTGAGGAAGGAGTAGTCCATTTCCACAGTGCATGCTATGCTGGCCAGACATGCTCCCTGCAATGAATGTCTGCAGCATGATAAGGCTAGACAGAGGCAAGGGCATCACAGGAATATGGAGCAAAAGTCCGAGAAACACTTACCCGATCTCCACCCTGTCTCCAGGAGCCAGCAAATCCCTTTAGTCCTAACAGTCACTCAGAGAAGCTCTTTTTCTGAGCCTTAGTGAAAGATCTCTCAAAGAAGCTCATACCTGAAGAAAGGTGCTTAGGCAAACCCCCAAACAGAACAAAATAAACTGACAAAAGAGCCAGATCAGAGTGGGTAAACTTGGTCATCCACATGCCATTTGGGGAACACCAGCGTACTGGCTGCCAAAGGGGAGAAATGACACAGTTTTGGGAAATCTGGGCTTGGGACCAATTTGGGAGGTAAGGTGGAGGAGTGAAACTGCATATTTTGCTGATAGAAAAGAGAGAGTGGTGAGTCATAAGAGATATACAGATGCTTGGGGTGGTTGTGAAAGAGAAGGGAGAAGCCCTTGGATTTCTGAAATGGGATCTATGAGGTAGCCTCAGGTCGAATCAGCCTCTGAGTTCCCTGACTGCTTCTGCCTCCTCTCTTGCCCCCACACTGTCGCTTCCAGTTTCTGAAGCAAATCAGGGGTGGCATCTTGTAGTGCTCACCCACTGCCTCCTCCTGTCTCATCTCTCTACTCAGTTCCACTGCACTGTCCCGATTCCCCTTCCTATACTCTTCCATTGCGTTGTCCCGATTCTGTGTGCCATGTTTGTGAGGCTGTGAGAGGAACTGACAGTTGTTTTTAGGAGGCTTAGCATAACTTTTCCTAACATCAGTCTGGTAAGGGGGAAAGAGATCTTGTGTGGCTTCTCCCCTTTACATCCCCCCCATATTGTCATACGTAGGACAGCCCCAGGAGATATGCAATAATTACACAGACTTTCATTTATAGAGCATTTATATACTGGTTTTGTGCTGTGAACTTGAAAGACCATAAGCGTTTTAAGATCCTCCTACTGATGAAAGGAGAAAGTGATTTTATTATAGTTATGATTTTTAGATGAGGAACTTGTGACCTAGAATGGGTCAGGATTCTTACCAAGTTCCCAAGTGAAGAGAGATTTGAATACTTGTGTTTAGGGAGACAAACATCATGTCATACCACTCATTTGTGCATTTAGATCTTGTCTATTTGTATTCTCGATCTGTCTGGTGTTTGTACAGCAACTGTTGTTGTTATAAGCAATCTAAAGGAATATGGGTACTTGGGCTGAGTGATGTACTCAGGTTTCCTAAGTGTATGTTAGGCCAACTCTCTGCTGACTAGTGGTTCTGAGTAGCAGACAGTTACACTTTCATTGTTATCATGTCCTTTAAGAGTCTAACAACCGTCTTTTGCTATTTTCATTGAAAGTACAGACATTAGAGCTGGAAAGACCCTTATAAGAATTTGGTTCAAGCTGATTTTATTGACAGCTGAGAAATCTGAATCTAAGCTAGATGAAGCAGTGTATAAAGATGTGTAGCATGTTTGTACCAGAACCCAATTATCTTAAATCACAGATGAACACTAGTTTTTGAACCATTCCTTATTCAAATTTGTAAATTTACTAATTCCTGGTTAACTGTTTTTTATTTTATTTTTTATAGTTAATAGTAATATTTTCTATATTTCTTCCCCTTAATTGCCTTTTTTCTGGGGACTTAAAAATGTACAATTTTATTCCAAAAGTCAGGTCTTCCAGAGAAAAACAGTGAGAATAATAAATCTTTCACTTTTATAAAAAAAAGTCAATGACAAAAGTGTCAAAACAAAAACAAAATTGTGAAAACCAGTCACTTCAGAGCACGTGAAATAGCCAGATAGATTAGAAGCATTTATTTTGAACTTCAAGTTAGAACTGTGAAAATACATGGTATTTTTGTCTGAAGATGTTTCTGTTTAAACTATTGACAGGACAAATTTTGGTCAGTTATCTTGTAAAAATACTCTCCTAGTTAATTTGCTAGGAAAACTAACTTTTTTAGAATTATTAAAAATTATACTCCGTGTATATTTTATAGTTGACATTGAAAATGAATCTTTAGTACAACCATAAAGAATTCCTTTCATTTTCAAGTATATCTTTCCATGCAAAATAATTGACTTTGAAATAAACGGAAATCTTAGATGCAGAATTTGAATCACTATATCTCACCATGTTAAACCCAAATTTCAAAATTTGCCTAAACATGAACCAATAACCTTTCTCACCAAAAATTGATGAGTTTGGTATTTCAAGAAAGTCATAAAATTTTGATTTAATGATTACAAAATTAAAATATTTTGGTAGTCTAATCTGATTGCAATCTGCTATAAATACTTCCATTTGGGGGGCAGCTGGGGAGGCTGTGCCTGTGGCTACAGTCCTGCAGACCATCTTCACCCTTGAAGAGCAATATGGGGCCACGCTCAGGGACAGCAGGCCACTGTGGGGGACACTCACACCAGCACCTGTGATAAAGCTGGAAGAAGGGGAGCTGTGTGGTGCATGAAGGAGAGAAAGGCAGAGACCAGGGTGTCCTCAGGACCCATTCCCTGTGGCTCCAGCCCAACAGTCGCACTCCCCAAAGCCCTGTGTCTCCCCTCTTGCTCTGGGCGCCCCTGTTGGTGCAGTGTCCCTGGCTCACCATGACTCTCCCACACTGTTGCTCAGGGTCTCACCGAATCTAGACAGTCCTGGGGCAGGGGGTCACTTCTCAGGTGCGTTTCCAGGGTAACCCACAGTGTTCCATGGAGGAAGTGACTTTGTGTTCCCCCTCCACGCCCAGACATGAGCACACCCCGTGTCCACCTCTGCTCCTGTCTTTACATGCTGCTTCCAGGGACTGTCTGAGCCTGGATTCTCTCCTGCACAGGCGTCAGAGCACGGGGCTGGGCTGGGACAGGGGTGGCTCTACGTTGTCGTGAGGGCTGGGATGACCCAACCTTTCTGGGGGGCAGAGATTGGCACCAGATTTCTTTCCCAGGAACTCCAGGGAAGAGCGAGGGGCACTCCTCACTGCCCCCCGCCCCCCCCCCCCACTGTCCCACCATGAGAGTCCACAAAGGCAGCAGAGTTATCAGGTTTATTGATTTATTGGCTCTCCTCCACCGAGCTGATACAACAGAAAAGTGCCCGCAGCCTTCTCCCGATGACATTTTGCCTCGGTGGCTGTGCTGCGCTGGACAGGGTAGAGGGACGGCTTGTGTTCTGTCCCCGCCTGCGTCCAACTCGAAATGGCCACCACCACCTCCTCCTCCTCCTCTGGGAACCAGATCCATCCAGAGCTCTCACAGAGCCCGAGTGACTGTGGACAGCCGGAGCACTGTCCTGCGGCTCTACCCCGTCAGGGCGCTGGTCCCCGGGGAGGGACTGGCTCACAGCGGGAGATGCTGGCTGCTGCCCCCCAGAGGCTCTCAGGGGGCGCGTTCGCAGTGGGCCCCTGGGAAAGGATGGGGAATGTTGGCCCTGAGACTGAGCCAAGGGGAGAGCGAGGGACAGGGTCAGGATTGGTAAATACTGGGCGTGGGCCAGGGCCCTGGCAGGTGGTACTGCACGTGATGCTAGAGGCCGGGAATGACAGAAAAGAAACTGGCCCCCAGTGTCTCCGCAAACTAGCCAGATTCCAGCCCAGCTGGGGCTTGAGGGCGGCGAGTCCTCGCCATCAAGAGGGGGTAGAGCCCCGGTGAGCTGACGGCCACCCCCGAAGGACCCTGCTCTGGAGAGCTGCTGAGTGTCCGGCCAACCCACACGCCCGCCACACCACAGCAGCAACTCCCAGGCTGCGTTCTGGGCATGGAGGCCACTGTCTGCATAGCTGCCTCGGGCCCACAGGCACAAGGACCCCCCTGAGGGTCTGGCAGGACACAGGGAGCCCTGGGTGCTCTGGGACAGGCTCTGCCTCATGCCCCCTACTTGAAGGACTCCTCCAGGGAGCTGAGCCGCCACCAGGAACTTGGCCATCAGAAAAACCTCAGGCACCATAGAGTGGCCTGAGCAGCTGTTGCCCAGAAGGGACCTGGAGCCACGGTGGAGGGGGCTAAGCAGAGACCCCCACTGCGCAGAGCACAGTGCTCCCAGGGGCAGGGTGGGCTGGTGAAGGGCCAGCACTAAGGTCAGCTCCTGGGCCCCCCCACCAGGCCTCTGTGGGCCCAGACAGGGTCCTGAGCTCACGGCCAGGCAAGGATCAATGCCCCCGAGTTTGGCCATCCCCTGGTGCTGGCACCCAGGGTGCTGTGGGCCCAGATGGGGCCCTGAGATAAAGGCCAGGCTAGCATAGTAGACGCTTGCCAGTATGGCCAGCCCCTGGCCCCCGCCAGGGCCCTCTGCAGCTATGCCGGGTGTGAAGCTCGGGGCCCGGCCCATGTCGAGACACACAATCTCAGTGACAATGCTAACGTCTATCGAATGAACTCCAGATGCCAATGTGTGGGTCATCACACACAATGTCCGGGAAGCAATAAATGGTGGACAACCGCACCTAAAAGGGCACAGGGCAGGGGCAGTGTGGCAGAAGGGGACGGCCTCCAGCTGGGGAAGACCCTCAGGGAGAGGGGGCCAGGAAGGCAGAGTCAGGGGCCTCACAGGGGCCAGGTAGGGGGCCGGCTCTGACACGGGAGAGCAGCTGAGGGGGCGTTTGGGGGAGTAGGGAGCACGCAGAGGAATGGGGAGCAGGACCCGGGCACGGGAAGGTCGGGTCCTCGTCCTGGGCGCAGGGCCCAGGCGGCAGGTGACCGCTGTGGACTGGCTGTCGCCCTCCTGCCGGGGGGGTGCGCCCAGGAGGTCAGCGAGGACGGGGATGGAGCCGCGTCCTGGGGGGCACAGTGGGTGATGTTCTGTGGTTCGTCCCCAGAGTCCAGCAAACAGGATGTCCAGAGGGGCACGATGGCCGCGGGGGTCCTGTGACTGGAGCCGTTGTCTGCAGAGGACAAGGGGCACAGGATAGAACCAGGAGGAAAGAGGAGAGGACCCTGTTGGCATGGGCGGGAGAGCGCCCGTAGCCCTCCAGCCTGCGCCCCTCCCCCCTCCTCGTGTCCATGACGTCACAGTGGCCTCTGCCCTCCCCAGGGTCTCCCCCTCCCATTCCGAGACCCCCCGCCCCACCTACCCCGCCTGTCCACGCGGGAGCACCCGGCCCTGGGGTGTTCAGGGAAGCGGGGGATAGTTACCGGGTCTGCACACAGCTCCGCAGGGGTGAAGAAGGGCTCCTGCCAGGGAGGAGGGGTCCGTTAGGGGCCTGCACAGCTTCCCGGCCAGCCCTGTCCACGCCCCGAGTTCTGCCCAGCACGTGGCCCAAGGCTCCGCGAGGCTCCTGCTTCTGGGAAACGGCCGGAAACACCCCCTCCTGGAGCCCAGAGCCCAGTGTCTTCCAGGGACCCGCCGTCCACTCTCTCGGGGAACCAGGGCCTGTCCTGCGTCCCCCGCCCACCTAGAGGGCAGCCCCACCGCTTCCCGCCCTGGCGTGGGCAGTGGGACTCCCCAAGGCCTCAGGTTCTGACCGTCTACCGCCCGCCTCTCCTCCAGGGCCCTCAGAGGGCCGCTGTCCACAGGGACATCCTCAGTTGCTGGCCTGGGCCCGGTTGCCGGGACAGGGAGTATCCCCTGGCAGAGCCCTCACCGAAGAGCCAGCCCCTCACCTGGGTGTGTGCGGAGCCTCTCCTCCTCCAGGCTGCTCTCCAGTGCTGAGAAGAAAGGGAGCGAGTGAGAGCCTGGGCCCCCTCGGAGACTCAAGAAGCCTCCCCAAGCTAAGGGCTCCTGCAGTGACCAGCAGGCTGGGCTCTTGCTGATTCCGTTCCAGGGATGCTGACCCCTTCTCAGTCCCTGCCAGGCCAGCGCCCTGGTGCCAGCAGCGCTCTGACCCAGCCATGCCCGGTGCTGCCTCACAGAGGCCCTGGGCCCCCTCTCAGGGGCTCTCAGGTCACCGCTGTCCTGGTGGGCCCCCATGGAGGCCCCTGTGTGAGTGACCACTGCCCCGTGGGGTCGCTGACTACAAGTCAAGGGGGACGATATGCCCTCCCTGGAGCTGGGCGCCCACAGGGACAGCCAGTTCTCCCTCAGTGTTCGCTGGGGCTCTCCCTCACAGAAGTCTCTGACCCTAAGGGAAACTGGGTCCCCGGGACACCTCGCCCTGCCCCTCACATCTCTCCCGGCCAGACTCCCTGTCTGGTCCTTACACACACACCTGCCCTCAGTCCCCCAGGACGTCTCCCCGACTCTACCTGGTGCCCTTTGTTGACTGCGTACGGGCGGTGTATCTCTTTAACAGCATCCAAAGTACTAGAAGGGAGCCCGAGAAGTTGGGGTCCGTAACACCCGCAACTAGCCATTCGGACAGGTGTCCAGGGAAAACGGGAGAGTAAGAGTGAAACTCCATCTACACCAAAAGAGAAAGACCAAAGTCCTTGCCTGTGGCAACTGAGCCAGAGTGCACAGGCCCGTTTATATACACTCTGCTGACATCACGGAACCCTGATGTCACAAAGGGTCACGGCGGGGGAGGGGACCGCATGCATGGCACCCACCCGCCCTGCCCCACCCAGGCCTGGGTGTTCTCTCTGACCTCTTTGGCTCGGGTTCCTCTGCTCTCCCTGCCCTCCCCTTCCCAGCCCTGAGCCCTGCTTCCTGGCTTTGCTTTCTCAGGAACCCAGTCTGCCTTGCGAGCCTCTGGCCTGGGCAGACTTTCCTCTTGGCAGTGTCCTTATTTCATGTCCTTGTTCCTCCACACACTTCCAGGAAAGGTTCCCATGGGAACCTGGGCCTTGAGCATCCAGCTGGTCAATCACCCTAATCAGAATCTGTTAACTTGTAAGGTCAGATCCTTCTAAGGTCACTGGACTTGTATTCATAAGTGAAATATTGCCTTTCTCTTCTCCTTATGTCCTTTGCGTAGTTACTTCAGAGCAATGTTCTTTTTTTATAGATACAGGAAGACAGTTAATGCTATGTTTTTGTAACTTGGGAGTTAATTGACTCCAAATATTTCCTCCTGTTTTCTTGACTTAAGCCCCAGTCAAGTTAAGCCTCAGTTAGTTCCTAGCACCCCAAAAGGAAGGTCCCAACAAGGGACTGGACAGACCCAGGGCAAACTGTGAGCTACCCTGGCATCAAAATGGGCCAGGCCAAGCGCCATTAATACTTAACTATAAGTTAAGTGCATGGTCATGGGCAAATTCTGTCGTGATCCAAAGAGTAACAACTGGATTAGGACCCTGCTAGGCTTAGGAAAGACTAATCTGGCCTGAGCACTGTAGTCTGAAATCTAAAGCAAGATGTCCCCAGGAGAGTCACCTTATAAGCTTAATGTATCTTTTACTGTGTCCATACAAAATGATTGATATTGTTAAGGAGTAGAATTAAGATAAATGTTTAAATGGTTGTTGGACTACAGAAAGGAGAAACGTGCCCCAGGGTGGTATTTCACCCTAATGTGGGTCATCTTGCTGAAAGAGAATTTGACTTAGAAGAAGCTTCCCCTGAGGGAAGGACTTTACATCCATTGATTGTGTGACCACACCTATGTGTAATTGATACTCCAACGCCTAATGATTAGGGATATAACTAAGGCTGTAAGAGTGGTCAGGGGATGAATGAAGAAGAAGGGAGAATACAAGAGAGGAATGAAGGAGAATTGAGAGAAGGAGGATGGAGGAGAACAGAAGGGGGATCCAAGGGAGAATCAGGGAGAATCAGGGGAAGGAGAATCAGAAGAGAATGGAGACAAGATTGGAATAAACTGAAACAGATACAACCAGCCTGGCCCCCCTTCCCTCCTTCGTCCGGCCATTGCCATCACCATCCCAGGTGGGGGAAGTGGCGTTAGACCACCTAACGCAGGTATTGAGAGAGAGCCGCAACTTTTGAATTCGTTTTTTTGAATATACAATAGGGAATGCAGTGAAACTGTATAATGCTTTGGGGAGTATTGCATTTTGACAATGTTTTTTTTTTAATTTATTTTATTGAATCACCAAGTAGAAAGTTACAAAGTTCTCAGGCCTATATCTCAGTTATACAATGCTCAAACACCCATCCCTTCACCAGTGCCCATATTCCACCACCAATAAAAACAAAAACAGAACAAAACCAAAAACAAACAAGCAAAAAAAACAGTATACATCCCACCCCTCACCCCCCAACCCCCCCCCCCAGCGTGACTGATAATTACACTTCCTTTCCTCTTTACCTTGATTACATTCCAGATTTCAACACACAACTCACTATTGTTGTTGGAGTTTCAAAACAGACTCACTATTTTTGTTGGAATTTATCCCCCAAGAATACAGCTCTATTAACAAGGAAATATTTGATAATAAGTTTTCCACTGATGAGAATGAAGAGATAAAATGTCTTTTATCTACTAGATATCTACTAGAATACAATTTCTGTAATATAGTAATTAAGTCCACAGAGATTTAAGTTGGAAAATGAATCATTTCCCTTCCTGGAACAGCATGTAGCAAAAGCTTAGTTCACAGTCTCCATACATGGTTGCAAGCACTTGCTGGAACCCCAAATCCTAAAACTGTCTCTGGTTCCTGCTTGTTCCACATCCACCGGCTGTGCAGAGGCATGGGCACCTGGGTCGAAACTCGGCAGGAGCCCGAGCTTCGGCCCAGGCTGAGACTGCATTTTGACAATGTTAATCCTCCCAGTCCATGAGCAGACGATGTGTCTCCATTTCCTCATGTCCTTTTATTTCTTGAATTAGTGTTTTATAGTTTTCTTTGTATAGGTCCCGCAGCTCTTTGGTTAAGCTGATTTAGAGGTACTTGATTTTCTAAGGCACAATTGTGAACGGGATTGTTTTTCTAAATATAAGCTTTCTTCTCTTTCATTGTTTGTATTATATGAAAGCCATGGCCTTTTGAGTATTGATTTTGCAAAATGCCACTTTATTATACAAATGCATTGTTTCTAGGAGCTTTTTTTGTAGAGTAATTACAATTTTCTAAGTATAGTATCATATAATCTGCAAATAGTGATAGTTTATCTTCTTCCTTTCCTGTCTAGATGCTCTTGATATCTTTTTCTTGCCTAACTACTATGGCAAGCATTTCCAGCACTATATTGAATAGGAGTGGTGAGAGTGGGTCACCTTGTCTTGTTTCTGATCTTAGAGGGAAGGCTTTTAATTTTTCTCCATTGAGAGTAATTATTGCTATGGGTTTTTCTATACTGCAAAACATTCATTCTAGTCCCATTTTATTGAGAGTTTTTATCATGAATGGGTGCTCTATCTTGTCGAATACTTTCTCTGAATCTATCAATATGGTTTTGTTCTGTTTTGTTTTGTTTGTTTGTTTACATGTGGCTAACCAGTTTTCCCAGCATCTCTGAATCTATTGATATGGGTTTTTTTGGCAGGGGTTGGGGGGGAAGTGGGGAGTTGTTTTTTGTGTTTTTGCATGTGGCTAATCAATTTTCCCAGCACCATCTGTTGAACAAGCTCTCCTTACTCCATTTCCAAGTTGCGTTCAATTTCTTTCAGAAGTGAACCTAGCCTTTGTTATAAATTAACTGCCCATACATTTGAGGGTTTACCTCTGAGCTCTTAATTCTGTTCAACTGGTCTGATTTTTCTAGTACCATGTGTTTTTGATCACTACAATTTTTAGGAAAGACAAGTTTGAGAGAGCAATCCTTCCCTTCATGTTCCCAACAATGCTTTGACTCTTCTTTCCTTCTCCTTTTCTTTCAATTTTTTTGGGAGAGTTGTGTCTGGTCCACAGTGGGCTGTACACAGGACTTATTCCTAGGTCTCTGATAAGGGATCCCTCCTGACAGTTCTGAAAGGAGGTAAAAGGTATATGCAGTGCAGAGGATTAAACAGGTACTGGCCCATGTGCATGCCAGCCGGCACCTTAGCCCCTACACTGTCGTTCCAGATCTCTGGGAGACTTTTGGTTTTATAAGAATTTTAAAAGTATTTTGTGTATGTCCAGAAAGATTGCCATAGATATTTAACTTGGGATTGCATTGCATCTATAAGATGGTCATCCTAATGATGTTGATCCTTCCAAGCTATGAACAAGGAATATGTTACCATTTCCAAGTTGCATTCAATTTCTTTCAGAAGTGAACTAAAAGGTTCATCAAATAGTTCTTTGGGTTCCTTTGTTAAATTGGTTCTGAGATACTTGGGCTTTTTAAGTCACAATCATAAATGGGGTAGTTAAAATATTTTTATTCTTCTAGATCATTACCTATTTACATTGGAAGCAACTGATTTAAGTTACTGTTGTTGTTGTTGTTTTCTTTTGTTTTTTTTTTTTTGTGAATGGACTATGTAACCTGGTATTATACTGTATAGGCTTATGGTTTCTTGGGGTTTTTATCATTAGGTTTTTATATGTACAATATCAATTCATATGTAAATAGTAATATAAATAGTAATATTTTGACTGTACTTTACTAATTTACATTCCTTTATTTTCCCTTTCTACTTTATTTTTTTGAAATACCAGACAGAGTTTTGAAAAATTTATTTATAAAGTTAACAATAATTTGATTACATTCAATATTTTAACATCAATCCCATCACCTTCCCACCACTATATTTCAAATCATTCCACTCATGTCCCTAAAGCCTGCCTCCAAAGCAAGACCTAAATACATTATTTTGTATGCTTGTTATGAATGATCCACTATAGATGATCGGAAAAAGTTTCCTTAGAGCAAAGTACGTGAAGATTGTTGTGTCACCTTGGAGCCATTAAGCACTTGTATGGAGTATGAGATGTTGCGTGGCTGCATTTGATTCAGAAATTCTAAGATTTTTAAGTAGGGTGATATAGCTAGAATTAAAATTTTAACTGGACAGTGACTTTGGGGTCTGGTGTTATCTCTGGGGTGTGTTGCTCTCTTCCTCTTCCTAGGTTTATTTGTGAGTCTCTGGATCATGGCCATTAATGAGTATTTACGGTGCCAGAAGCAGTTTGTGGGTGTGACTACCAGGCTTCCAGAAGTGCAGGGAGATGGGGGGGGGTCACCCATTCCTAACTCCATGTGAGCCTGGAGATTTCAGTTACAAGTCCAGCATATCTGGGTTTTTCCAGCAGATTCACTCATGGATGAGGCTGTCTGAGCCTGTGGAGATCAGCCATGAGCATGGCAGAGATTGAGTTCTGGAGATTTTCAGCTGCCAGGGCTTGTTGGGGCAGTTGGAGGGACTCACTGCCCTCTGCCAGGTTGCCCCGGGTGAGACAGCCTGACGCGGGGTCCGATGACATCTCTGCAGCATGTTGCTCTCTTCCTCTTCCGAGATTTATTTGTGAATCTCTGGATCATGGCCGTGAAATACCAGAATTTTTATATGCATTAGAGATTACAATGACCTTTTTGGAAATCAGGATAATGAACATATCACTTACTTAAGAGCAGTGCTTTAATCCATTGGTTTTATTTTTTTAATTTAACAGGTTTTATTGGATCACCATGAGATACAGTTACAAACTTGCATGATTGCATTTAATTTGAACAATACTCGAGCACCTATCCCTCCACCAGTGCACGTTTTCCACCACCATTGTTCCCAGTGTATCTCCCGCCACCCCCACTATACCCCACTCTCTGCCTCTGTGGCAGGTACAGTCCTTCTGACTCTCTCTAATTTTGGGCATTGTGATTTGCAATACAGATACCCCTTTCTACTTCAGTTGCTGTGGCTAGGACGTCCAGCACTTTATAGAATCATAGTGGTGAAAGTTTGTCTTGTTTCTCAGCAGAATCTTCCACACAATTACCTCACTGACAAGAAAAAAATCAGAAGACGAAATAGACAAATGGGACTATATCAAACTTAGAAAGATTCTGAGGTCTAAAACTGAGGTATACAAAAAGTAAATCCAATAATTGGGGGAAAATATTTGCACATCATACATTAAGAGGTTGATACACAAGATCTATAAAGCATCCTCAATCACTGTTCAACAACAAAAAGCAACCTTATCAAACAATGGGAAGGGAAGAGCCTTCAAAGAAGACCTCAAGATGGCCAAAAGACATTTACATTTATGTTCCTTACTACTGATTATCAGGGAAATACAAATCAAAATGAGATATTACTTCTCACCACTGAAAATAAAGTATGTATAAAAGGTTGGAAACCAGTCATTGTGGAAAGAGGAATTCTCATTCCCTGTGGGTGGGACTGTTGCTTGGATCAACTTCTTTGGAAAATGGTTTAGGGCTTCTCAAAGCATTAGGAAGAGAACTTCCATATGGCCCAAAGGGTTTCATTGGACAGCTCTGCTGTAATACTAACTGTGCTCCGTTGTATGCAATTTCCTTCTTTGATCTTGCTGCTTTTAGTATTGTATCTCGATCTATGGTTTTCCTCACTCTGATTAGGATATGTCTTGGAGTCTTTTTATTAGGGTTTCTTTCAGCTGGTACCCTTTGGGCTTCTTGGATCTGGATGTCTGCATTCTCAGCTCTTTTCAGTAAGGAAGTCTTTGATTGTTACTTGCTCTTTTGGGGTTGCCTTCTCGGCCCTCTGAAACTTCGATGATTCTTAAATTGTTTCTCTTGATTTCATCTGATAGTGATCTTGCCTGCTGTTGGATTATTTTGAGATCTTTTTTCCCCTGTCTTCTGTTGTTGCCTGGAGGATTTTTGCATGTCATCTTCAAGCTCACTAATTCTGTCTTCAGCTGCTGTTACTTTATGGTTGAGGACATCCATTGAGTTTTATATTTTATCTAACCAAATTTTTTATTAATGACACTTCTGCTTCTAGCTTTCTAATTTCTGCTTTCATATTCCTGTGTATTCTACAGATGTTCATTCCACTGTTTCTCTGATATCCTCCTGTGTTTTATTGGATGTCTGTTCCACTGTTTCTTTGACCTCATTAAACAACCTCAACATTTCATCTCTGAATTCTTTAATCAGAGAGATTATGTATGTGCGTGTTCCATGTTGAGGCTTCAGGGCTCCTATCTTCATCCATTCCTTGTAGTGCAGCTCTATACTGTTTTCTGTGTTCCCTGGGTGCCTGTGGTGGTTTTTCCAATACACTACCAGTGACACCCCTTAGTGCCATGGAGTACTTTGGGGGAGCTTTGTGGGTATTGCCTCTTCTTTTCCCATCAAGAATATTCCCTCGATGCTCTTGTGTATTTGTATGAAGCTTCTTCCATTGATTCAGAGGATATGTGCTTTGGCCAAAACTTACTGTTTCTTGCACTCACTGTTAATTTTGTGGGTTTGGGGGAAGTGTTGATTGGAGTAGGGGTTAGTGGACAATTGGTTTAATGTGATTGGGATATCCACGTTTCCCTGATAAGAGGTTAATTAGTGGATCTTATGGGTTATGGTGGGGAACATTAATGGGTGGCTGTATTAGCTTTTAGTCTGCACTCCTTGCCACTCAGCAAATCATGCCAACCACTGGTCTGATCTGTGAGAGGAGTGAGGCATTAAGGTTGTGCAGTGCCCATTACAGACTCTGTTTTCAAAACCACTGCCAATTTACTGGCCCACAGGAAAAATCTTCCCACTGAGTCACCAGTTTGTCCATGTTCAAAGCGTAGGAACTAAATCTATTAGGACCCAGAGTTGTGGAGTTTGACAGCCTCAGTCTCAGAACTGCAAAGCTTTTGTAGTGAACTCTGTGAACATGCAGGTTTAATATTTTCACACAAACCCAGTTCTGTAGGTCTTCCAGAATTAAGAATGCTTTGAAACCCAATAGCCAAAGGCAACAGACCCTTAGAGCCAGCCTACCCTTAGAGCTCGGCAGGGAAGGATGGTGGGGTGGTGCCAGGGGAGTGTTTATGAAGTCCTGAGACTACAGTGGAAGGGGTGAGGTTGGAATATTGTATGCATAAAACCCTGTGGTTATTGGTGCTGTATATTAAGTGACTAAAACAATTTTTTTCTTTTTGGGTCACACCCAGCAATGCTCAGGGGTTACTCCTGGCTCTGTGCTCAGGAATCACGCTGGGGGGTGCTCAGGGGACCATGTGGGATGCCAGGGATCCAACCCAGGTCAGCTGTGTGCAAGACAAATGCCCTATCCACTGTACTATCTCTCTGGCCCCTAAAACAAATATTTTTAAAATAAAAATTTGAGGCAGAGCAATAGTATAGAGGGTAGAGTACTTGCCTTGCACACGGCCAAGCCAGGTTGGATCCCCAGCATCCCATGCGGTCCCCTGAACACCACCTGGAGTGATTTTTAGGCAGAGCCAGGAATAACCCCTGAGCATCACCAACTGTGACCACAAAACATAACAAAAAACCAAAAAATAATAAATTCAAACATAATTTATGTAGTATTTGAAAAAAAAGTATTTGAAAACTTTTTAGTAAAAGCCAAAACTACAACATGTAGGGAAGAAAAGTAATTTGGAAACTTTTTAATGGAAGCAAAATACATAATATATGATTATTTAAACCAGCTACATAACATGTACTATTAAAGATTTCAGACAGAATTTCTGTGTCTGAAATAATGTCTACTAGTCAGTTTCTTTTTTCAAATGTGAAGTGCTACTATCACTCATGATGAAGATTTGGATTTCCCTGTGAAATAAATAAAAACATTTCTTATTAAATTTTTTTTTAATTTGAAGACCTCCTGAACCCAGCCACAGCTATGCTCAAGGTCACTCTCCACATGTTTGGATGAGCCTCACGCATGAAGGAACCAGCAGAGGACTCCAGGTGTGTGGGACTTGGGGCCGAGATCTCCAAGGCTGCTCGGATTGGCATTGGGCCTCTTCCACCCAAATTCCCCATTTTCCAGTAGCTAGGCAGTCACACCCAGAAACTGCCCCAGCGCTGTGTGTGTGTGTAATCCCATCAATGGTCAACATCCAGAGACTATAAAACTGAGCTCCTGGAAAAGCGCAGCTGCAATGCAGCCACATGACATCTGATAATCTAGTTCTCCCTCTTGGAGAACCTGGCAAGCCACCGAGAGTTTACTGCCCACACGGGAGAGACTGGCAAGCTCCCTGTGGCATATTAATATTGCAAATACTGTAACAATGATGGGTCTCAATCCCCTGACCCTGAAGAGCCTCTAATGCGGCACCATTGAGAAGGACTAGTAAAGAGAGGCTGCTAAAATCTCAGGGCTAGGATGAATGGAGATGTTACCAGGCCTGCCCGAACAAATCGTTGATCAATGGGATGACAGTATATAAATACCTTTTGGAGGCCCGGCAAGCTACCAAGAGTATCCCGCCTGCATGGCAGAGCCTGGCAAGCTACCCTTGGCGTATTCAATATGCCAAAAACAGTAACAATAGGTCTCATTCCCCTGACCCTGAAAGAGCCTCCAATCATTGGGAAAGACGAGTAAGGAGAGGCTGCTAAAATCTCAGCGTTGGGAGGAATAGAGACGTTACTGTGCCTACTCGAGTAAATCGACGAACGATGAGATGACAGTGACAGTGACAGTGATAACCCATCTTGAAGTAACAGTTTGTACTCTTCTTCCTCTAATAGAGAATTTTCCAGAGTATAATCATATGTTAGACCATAAAACAAGGCTCATTACTACACATAAAGTTTTCTAACTACAATACAATTTAATTAGAAATCAGAAACAGAAGCAAACTTAGGAAACAATCATTTTGGAAAGTAACATATTTTAAATTATCTACAAATCAAAATAAATCACACACATATTAGAAAAACATTTTAAATTGATTGAAAACTAAGACATAGAATATCAGAATTTGTGGATTCAGACTTAGCAGTACTCAGTGGAAAATTGAAAACTGTAAACACTTGTGTTAGAAGTGAGTACAGATCTCCAATCTATAATACAAACTTGAAGAAATGCCTAAAGAAAACTAAATGCAAAGCAGAATAATAGAAACAACAGATTGAGATAGAAAACAGAAAAAATAGTAGAGAGTTTTAGTGAAGTTCAAAGTTGAAAAATCAATCTTGTCAATTATCTAAGTAAACTCATGAAGAGAGGAGTAGGGGAGGAAGGTGGGGGGAAAAAAGAGGGGAAAGGGAGAGGGAGAAACACCACAGTACTTACACAAAATTAGGAATAAAAGGACTTTAATTTTTAAAACGACAAAATAAAAGATTTAAAAGGAATAATTTGATGTGTTTTAGATCAACAAGTTGGGCAACTGAGATCAAGTGATATAAATTGTGAAAGTTTTCTCAAGGAGTAATTAAAAATTGGATTAAAACTAACAAGTAGATAAATTAACTGGTAATTAAAGCGCCTCAACATAGAAAATCTTATGCCCAGTTTCAGTGGTGAATTTTATTATTTAACTATTTAATTATTATTTAATTATTAAGAAATGTTAATTTCTTACAATCTAATATTGTAAGAAAACATATTACTAAGCTTTCACAAGCACTTTCAGAAAATAAGGAACACTTTTCACCTCGTTCTATGAGCTCACTATAACTCAGTAGTACATTTAAGCCAGTAATAGGCATCACAATGGGGTTATATATTTCATTCAGGAAAGCAAGGTTACCTTAATCAAGGTTACCTGGAAATCAGTTAATATAACATACCATCTAAGTATTTAAATAATGACTAAATGTATAGGAGAAAGCACAGGAGAAAATTTACATGACCTTAGGTATAGACAAAGAGATTTCAGATGTCATCAAAATAAGGATTCACAAGATAGAAAATTCTTGTGGTAGATTTCATTAAAATTATAAACTTTTGCATTTCAAAATATCCCATTAAGAAAATTAAAAGGTAAACCACAAATTGGATAAATAAATTTCAAATAACATCTGTTAAACAATTTGCATCTTTAATATTTTTAAGCTCTTAACCTTTAATACAAAGAGCAAAAGAGCAACAATTAAAAGTGAAATTGAAATTGAAAAATTGAAAGTGAAAAAATACTTGAATAAGTATTCTATCAAAATAACATATAGTAAATGATCGCATGAAAATATGTTCACATCATTAAGTATTTAGGAAAAGGAAATTAAGGTCACAATTCTAGTAGGAATATTATAGTAAACAATGAAGAATACAGAAAATATTGGCAAATATGTTGAAAAATTGCAAATATATATGAATATAAATGGATGCAGCTAGTTCACAAAATAATTGGACAGTTTCTTAAAAAGTTAAACATAGTAACTGAAGTAATGGTACAGAGAGTATGGCACTTGCCTTGCATGTACACAGCCAGGGTTTGAGCCCAGGCACCTTATATGATTCCCCAGGGCCCACCATTAGTGATCTCTAAGTGTAGAGCCAGGAATAAGCCCTGAGCACTGCCGATGCGGTCCAAGCCCCATCCCCCCCTCAAAAACAAGTTAAATACAAAGTTATCATGAGCTCAGTTATTACATGCCTAAGTACCTACCCTACTACAACACAAACAAAGTCATAGGTCTAGCTAAATAATTTATGAGTCTAGGTTTGGGGTGTGAGGGGGCGGGGTGGAGCTATACTGGGATTCTTGGTGGTGGAATATGAGCACTGGTGAAGGGATGGGTATTCGAGCATTGTATAACTGAGATTTAAACCTGAAAACTTTGTAACTTTCCACATGGTGACTCAATAAAAAATTTTAAAAAAAAATAATTTATGAGTCTATTTATAGTAGTTTTATATACAACAACTCCCAAGAGATAACCACCCATATAGCATGAATTAGTAAATGGACAAATAAAATATTGCCTTCATACAATGACATGGCACTCAGCAGTAAAACAAACTACTGATATATCCTACAACATGCATACATTAAGAAAATATTATACTGAGTGAAAGAATCCGGCTGGAGCGATAGCACAGTGGTAAGGGCATTTGCCTTTCACGCAGCCAATCGGTCTCTGATTCCTTCGCCCCTCTTGGAGAGCTCAGCAAGCTACCGACAGTATTGAGGCAGAACCTGGCAAGCTCCCCGTGGTGTATTCGGTATGCCAAAAACAGTAACAACAAGTCTCACAATGAGAGACGTTACTGGTGCCCACTTGAACAAATCAATGAGTGACGGGATGACAGTGACAGTGATAGTGAAAGAATCCGGCGGCGAAAGACAATAGAGAATATATGATTCCATTAATATGAAGTGCTCAGTAAAGTGAACTCTCTTGGGACAGAAAGCAGATCATTGGTTGTGTGCAGGGCACAATGCCTGCAACTAAGGCTGAATAGGGTCTCTTGTGGGTCATGGTTATGTTCTAACTCTAGACTCTCTTGATGATGATTATGCAACTTTATGTACTTACCACAATTCATTGAGTTGTTTAACATGGACTTTTTTTGGCATATAAGCTACACATCAGCAAAAATGTAAAACATTTTTTAAAAATTTGGTAAATTCAACATGAAAAACATGCCTATTGTACTTCTCGTTCTTTTGGTGTGCCAATCTTATCATGACCCTCTAGATCAAAATGTTGAAATGATTTCCCTGAAGCACATAATTTCACTAGCACAAATGAATATAAGAGCATTGCACTTTGAATATGTTAGGTAAGTTGATTATGTGTATTTTTGAACAGTTGCTAGCTTCTTCAACTATTGGCTTATGTATTTATTTGCTCTCAACTTCCTGTAGCCTCCCAGGAATCTACGGTCAGAGCTCTGTCAATGTTGACCCACATCCCTGAGAGAAACTTTTTAACATATCTTGTCTGTGTGGGGGAGAACTACAGGTCATCCCTATTCAACCTAAATTCTTGTGGGAGAAGAGCAAAGAAGGCTCACATCCAGGTAGGTGCTCAGGAGTGAACTTTACAAAGGCCCAGCAAAGATGATCTTGCTCTCTAATTGCAATGGCTGTCATGTGCTTTTACTCCAACAGGGACGTTCAGAGATCACCTGAGTGAACCCACTTCTTCTCAGCCACAATAATGACTTTAACACTCTGGATTCAAAAATAGCAAAAATACTTACATCTCTGGATGAAGAGGAAGTTTTAAGAGATTTCTTTTCCTTCCAAGCTTTAAAGGGCCTTGGGATCTTGGATCAGGACTTGTCGTTATGAGCATAAAGGATTATTATTGTTACTAAACTATTCTGAAAACAATGCTGTTCCTGGCATTTGACCCAATTTCATATCTAAACACAAAATAACTGTCCTGAAGCTTTACTATCTTGTTTCTCAAGGTTCCAGAAGGCAAGTAACTGGTAAATAAAAAGAATATCGCGAATGGAATTTTTCTGTAGCCTTAGAAGTGCTTTTGTGAGCACATGATCAGCCAGATAAAGACAGCCATAAATGTGATTGCTTTCACTTTTCTTCTTCCTGTCTTCCCAAAGTTCTCAAGTAAGAGACCCTGAAGGACTGGCAGGTGTAGATTTTCATGGAAACCAACCCCACCCAAAGAAAACCCCAAAAGAGAATTGTGTGAAGTACCTCCACTCCTATATCATTTCTGCACCAACAGTTTTTTTCAAGGATAATGGTTTATTTCATGAAATTAGAGGCCCCACTTTCAGAACTTCTTCGGACTAGGAGGGTTTATTGAGCTCCATTTGTTGGAAGTTTTCAGATTTGCACTTGTTCTATGCCTCGAGAAAGCCTTCATTCACTTTCAGAATTATTATTTTTTCACTAGAATCAAACTTCTGGTTTCATTCTCACAGTTCAATTGTTTAATTATTTTTAAAAGCTATTTTTTAAAAAAGGTATAAAATTTCAAGAACCATTTGATAAAAGCAGTAATGCATACAGATGTACACACATATATATGCATGAATGTATGTATGGTTTAAAAAATTCCACCAGTACAATAATTGACAAAGGAAAAAGGAAAACTACTACTAAGTTAAAATTTAGACAAGTTGGTACAAGTCTTTGGAGTGACTGAAGCTGATCGGAGGAAACCCCTCATCATATCGTTCAGCAAGGAGAAGTGCTCTTCGATTTTGGGGGGAAAAATCTCGGGCTTGAAATAGATTTGAAAATTTATTCTGAACCGTGCTTTCTTATTTTGATGAAAATATGCCTTGGAGGATTATCTTCTGCTAACAGGACCAACTTATATTGTTGATTAGTGGTTTATGAGCTTGAGAGCTTGGTACACCTAAGATGACTGGGCACTACCCCTAGAATTCCTAATGCAATTGAGGGCTGTGGCCTGAGAATATGCATTTTTAACCCACTCAGGGTTTTCTGATGTTTCTCTTGCTGCCAACTGATGGTCTTCCCTTAGAGTTGTAATAGAGTAGCACTGTAGCACTGTCGTCCCATTGTTCATTGATTTGCTCGAGTAGGCGCCAGTAATGTCTCCAATGTGAGACTTGTTGTTACTATTTTTTGGCATATGGAACATGCCATGGGGAGTTTGCCAGGCTCTGCCATGTGGGTGATAGAGTTTAGTGGGAAAATATACAAGGCTACCTTAGGTTATATAGTAAAACATTGTGCAAATTTGTTTAATTATATTTAAACCATAAAATTAGACATTATAGAATCCTTTATAACATTACATTATAATAACCACAATAGCCTTCTCATATGATAATATGAACATTCCTCCTCTTTAATTATTATGGGACAAATATGGAATTATTTTATTTCAAACTCACAACAACCCTCTCTTAAAGACATTGTCATTGTCCCCATTTTACAGATGAGTAAAATGAGTCTCAGAAATTAAGCAGTGCAATAAACTTCACATGAAGTCAGATTTGTCTGATTCCAGAGACCATTTTTGTTTGAATTCCTGCCTATAAGAAACTCATAGTCTGGTAGGAGAATTAAGGGTGAGATTCAAAGGATGAAGAATAATAGAAAATAACAAATGCTGCAGTAAAGGCAGTGAAGAAAAGGTGGTTTTATTGAAAAAAGGTGTGAAATGTATGCAGTTTTATTCACAGAGCTGACATTGAAGACTTTCCCATCCTCCTCTTGAAATTCTTAATCATTTTTCTAGGAGAACCCTATATTTTAATTTTGTACCGTGAATCACGCACAGTAACAATAATGGGTCTCATTCCCCTGACCCTGAAAGAGCCTCCAATATGGCACCGTTGGGAAGGACGAGTAAGGAGAGGCTGATAAAATCTCAGGGCTGGGATGAATGGAGACATTACTGGTGCCCCCCTGAGGGGCAAATCGATGAGGAATGACAGTGATACAGTGATACAGTGAATCACAAATTATATAGTCACTCTTGACTGTTTTAATGTACTCTTTGAAAGCAATTTAGTGTACATCTTGCATGTAGCCAACCCTAGTTCAAATCCTGGCAACACATGGTCTGCTAGCACTGCTGGGTACAGTCTGGAGGCTGCCCAAGCACTGCTGGCATGGTTCAGGTAATTTCTAGGACTAGAGGGTCCATACAACACCACGTCCTCAGATTTTCTCATTGTGCCACTGGTACAATTGGCTAAGAATCACCTGGGCACCACTTATGAGTGCCAACCATCCCCCCAAAACCTAATACAAAAGTGTCACCATCACTTTAATAATTGACTAACTTGTAAATTCTGCCGAGTTTATTCTTCATTGTTCACTCACCATACTCTCGATGTCTGACTTCCAGGATTACAATAGGTGCTCATTTATCACCTAAATATTAGGAAGATACATCTGAAAACTGATAATGTCATATATAACTTTCAAACTTAGCCAGATTAGATCTCAGATATTGTATATGGTCCCCTAAGTACTGCCAGGAGAATTCCCTGAGTATAGAGTGAGGAGTAAAGCCTGAGTATCACCAGGTATGACCACCCCTCAAAAAAACCCCAACAAAACAAAGCAAAATAAAAAATTAAAAATAAACCAGAAGTAATTTTTATTTTGGCAGAAGGAAGAAGAAAGAATAGTATGTTACTCTCCATCTCCTCCTCCACTTTGTCTTTCTCCAGATTGGTCTCTTAACTAAAGTTTGTCACCTCTACAATGCATTCTTCTTGAGTAAAACAGAGATTCTGAAATTTTATTACATGAGCATATTTTTGTTTGTTTTTCAGGAAGAAAGAATTATTTCTACTTCCCCACATTGAAGGTGGGAAAATTCCATTGTGAACATAATGCATATCAAAGATGCCCCAGAGGCATGCTGCCTTGTATATTTCATATTTCACACCATAATAGTGCTATCCGATTTTATAATTAATGTTAAACTTTTATAGGGAAAGGGACCTTGTTATATTAGTTGTTAACCTTTCTATGTATTTAAAGCACATTTCATAGGGAGCCATATGCTTCTTCATCACCATCCTAAGTGGGCTCTGTTGCTAAGTGTTATGGGATCTGGTAATGAAAGATAAGTACACAATGTATTTGACCAACACCAGTGGCCAAGTTAAGAGAGTAGTGGGAGCCTTAACTCTTGAATTTCCTGACTTCTGTGGTTTTCATTTGCAATTTCCACATTCCAGTGATATTTCTTTTCTCACACCCATTTACTTTTATACTGTCTTTCTCAATATGCCCACCTCTCTTCCAACCCAGATAATGGTCATTCAAGTATTCACACTCACTTTCCTAACACTTCTGAACTATACTTGGTTATAACTCTTTTTTCATCTTTATTTGTTTATAGTCTTCTCTCAGGGGACTTATTTTAAGTGTTTCTGAATTGCTGCTCTGTGACACAAACAATTTAGGATAAGACATGCAACTAAAAAGAGCAATGGGACCAGATATGAATACAGTTTTCTAGAAGTCAAAGTGAGTTAACAACATTTAGGAGCATAGGTTCTTGGCATAGCATGAAAATTTAAGAGTGAATGAGAATAATGGCTATTGGAAGTCTTCTACATTATTGCTAAAGAACATGTATGTTTTTTTTCTTTTTTGGTCACACCAGTGATGCACAGGGTTTATTCCTGGTTCATGCACTCAGGAATTACTCCTGGCAGTGCTCCGGGGATCATATGGGATGCTAGGAATTGAACCTAGGTTGGCTGCATGCAAGGCAAACGCCCTACCTTCTGTGCTATTACTCAAGCCCCAGAATATGTATGTTTTAATGTAATAGTAATCTTTACTAAAACAAAAGTCAAAGACTAAGCCATGTCCAAAGAAAAATTTGAGATCAATCTTTATGTAAACAGGCAGCCAAGCCCTCTGTGTTCTGACACACATCCCTCATGATAAAAGAACCATTAGGGAAGGTTAGCATGTTCTTTTTGACTACTGGCCTACTCCTTTTGGTTTAGTATTAAAGCATTACCAATATTTATTCATATTAATTGATGACACTCCCTGCAATTAAGAGAAATGGCTAAGTCTCATTTGAAAGAGAAATTCACATGTGTACAAGCTAATACTTGTATGGCATTAGCTTGCATTTTTGCATTTTTATAATACTCATAATCAGGGGGGCAAGGTATTTTGATTACATTAGCACATGTATCTATATATGTCATTTAGGTAGCATTATTTACAAATCTGTCAATAATTAAGTTTCAGGAACACAATGTTACAAACGAGTGTCACCAGTGTAAGCATCCATCTACCAAAGTCTTCAGATTCCCTCCCACCCCAGCCTGCCTCCTAAAAAAACACGTAAGTTTAATTATTGTAGTTTGGGTTCCATGCTTACAGTTGGTTCACTAGTGGATTAGATGTATATAGTTACCTCTCCTCTATACCTCAAAGTGCCTGACACCCTTGTTCTAATATCCATACCCCAATTATTTCTCCCACCCTCAATGTCTTTCCTGGCCTGTTCATTTCTGTAATCTAGAGCAAAGTGTTTGCCCAACTTCGATACCTTCTATTTTTAATAATGTTCTTTTATATACCACAAATAAGTGAGAACATTCATTATCTATTCTTGTCCTTGAAGTAAGTGACTTACCTCACTTAACATGAAACTGTCTAGTTCCATCCAAATTGCAGTGAATTGAATGATTTCATGCCATACTGTGACTGCATAGTATTCCATCGTTTATATAAATCACAACTTCATTATCTGATCATCTGCCATTGGACATTTGTGTTGATTCAGCATCCAGGCTATTATATTAAGTGCTACCATGAACACTGATGTGCACATCTTTTCAAGCTAACGTGCTTTATGGGGGGAACTAACCACGTGCAAGGCAAGTGCCCTACCAAATATACTATCTCACAAGTTCTCAAGTGAATGTTTTTGTGTCTTGGGGATAGATATCAATAAGTGAAATTACTTATTCAGAGGGAAGTGCTATTCTTAACCCCCAGCTTTTTCCTTCCTTCCTTCCTTCCTTCCTTCCTTCCTTCCTTCCTTCCTTCCTTCCTTCCTTCCTTCCTTCCTTCCTTCCTTCCTTCCTTCCTTCCTTCCTTCCTTCCTTCCTCCCTCCCTCCCTGCTCCCTCCCTCCCTCCTCTCTTTCTTTCTTTCTTTCTTTCTTTCTTTCTTTCTTTCTTTCTTTCTTTCTTTCTTTCTTTCTTTCTTTCTTTCTTTCTTTCTTTCTTTCTTTCTTTCTTTCTTTCTTTCTCTCTTTTCTTCTTCTTTTCTTTCTTCTTTTTCATTTTTTTTTAGAAATCCCTATACAGTTTTTCTTAGAATGGCCAGGCAGCATTCTCACTAGCAGTGAACTAGAGTTCCTTTAATTTTTTTTTAACCACATCCCCACCAAAACACAAAAGTGGTGATTCAGGGTCTAGTATAACCTAAAGTAGTGGTTTCAAAACTTAGTGTGCTTACAAATATCTCTGGGGATGATGCAGATTTAGTGGTCTGAGGTAGGATCAGAGATTTAAATTTCCCAAGTAATGCTGCTGTCAAGGGTCTTCAGACTACCATATGCATTACCTGGAGCCAGAATCTAGTAGAACAAATGTTGAGAAGTGAGAAGTGAGAGGTCTTGACTTCCACCTTTACCTTTGCCTTTTCATGTGAATAGCTAAATTTGTCTTTGTTCCAATTTGTTCACTTGAAAATTCATTTGAAAGAGGGATTTTAAAGCAAATAATTATTTAAGCCTAGTTAAAACAGATGATCAAAATACTTCAAAAATGACAATATATTTCTGTTATCCTTTATAATGTGCATTTTAAGTTTAACATTAGAATCCACGGCAATAAAACTGCTCATAAGTACTATCAAGATGTGAAGTTAGAGAATATAAATCTACTACCCATTTAAAGAAATCATAATAGATATTGCTTATTTATAAGGATACCTATGATTTTTGTTTCAGCATATAAAAAGATTTTGGGGGGTTAAAGGTGGAATTTTTAAAGATATGAACTCTGTAGAAAAATCTTTATGACCCCAAGCATTGTTATTCTCCTATAGAATTTGACGCTCTGTTAGAACTTATCAAATAGTTAAATTTCATCTTTAGCCTGTAAAACAATGACTTAAATTTTGCAATAAAACTATTTTCAGTTTTACTTTATTTTTTGAGGGGTTGAAGGCCCACATCTGGCAGTGCCCAGGGTCAGCTGAGTGCAAGGCAAGCCCTTTGCCTACTGTAATGTCTCTCCAGCCTCAATAATAATCCCTTTTATTTGAACATTAACAGCACATTTTCAGACTTCAGTAATTCATTCATTCATTTTGTAAAATGATTTTACTCTTTTTCAAAAAAATTCTAGAGTAAAATTTTCACTCATTGAGTGATCATGAAGGAAAAGGGGACAGATGATAAGGATGTTTAAATTTCCATTTAATCAAATAGTTTGTTCCATTTTGCCAAAATAGTTTGTTCATTGGCAACATTTACTAAAATGCCCTGGAAATATCTCTAGAAGAAGCTGCTTTTGTGTATTTTCTTTTTTTCAGTTTTCTTTGACCAGAGAATCAGAAACACGTTCCTGGGGAGGGTGGGGTGAAAGCTACGGTTGTTGGGAGCCCTGAGAGCTCAGAGTGAGGCCGCTGACCAGGGTGCTGAGAGGTGGAGACCGTCAAAAGTACCTCTGACTGCTCACTTCACTGAGAAATGGAGATGGGCAAAGCTTTTTGCTGTTGTTTGTGTTTTTGTTTTCATTTGGGGGCCACAATTGGCTGTGCTCAGTGATTACTCCTAGCTCTGTGCTCAGGGATAACTTCTGACACTGCTCAGGGGACTGTATGTGGTACGGGGGCTCAAACTGGGGTTGGCCACATGCAAGGCAAGTGGATTACTTCCTGTACTATCTCTCCAGCCCTAGCTGGAAAAAGATTTTGTTTGTGAAGTTGTAGCTTTTCCCATTGGCATGTTCATGTAGAGCCCAGTGGGTGATATAAAATCCTTTGTCGGTGAAATGGTAATTTAGAGGAGAATTCAAATTTATTGTTACCCAGTACAAGACTTTCCTTTAAGGTATGCTAGTTGATATTTTTATTTGTCCAGTTTTTTTTTAAAGTTGAATGTAAAATCATACTGTGAACCTGACCTGAACTCCTGAAGTTTATATCATTGTAAATAAATATAACTTTATTTTTAAATATGTTTAAGATACTTTTGTTGTGTATGTCTTTTCATAATAATGCATTCTCCTTCATGGCACTGGATGAAAGCTTAGTTAAAATATTTCCTGCAGTCCAATTTCTTTCTTACATATAATTAAAGGATCTTCATTGCTAACCATGGTACTCTTAAGGTGTATCACCTGGGAATTACAGTTTTCAAAATACATTAATTTTAATGCTAGAGAAATCTAAATCATAGTGAATTAAACTAGGCAAGACTTTCTCCCCCTTAACATAACATGAAGTTAGAAAGGAAGTGAATGTTCTATAGCCTTACCAAGGTCAAAGATGTTTATTCTCTTGTTCTGCCATTCTTCCAGTTTTTCTGCAATCGCACCAGCCATGGTATTAAGTTTTTAAGTAGGATGGAGAAAGGAGTGAAAAAGAAGATTCCTACTGGAAAATCTGGAGAACTTTGGAAAGTTCTCCTGGATGCTCTTACAATAATAATTTCTCTCTTATCTCATTATTTACACTCATCTTGGAAGAAACCTGGGAAAGGCAGTTGGCAGTCTAGAAACATGGGGATTTTGTTTCTAAGAAGGAAGGGTAATTCAAAGGTTGAACAGACAAGTGGGAGGCTTGCCATACATAGGTGGCATTTCAGTGAAACATGATGATGTTTCACGTTGATGTGGTGTGCATATACTTAGAAAACAATATCCACATTGAAGTTACCAGTGAGGAATTTTCCCTTATGCGATTAGTACCTGGACACATCCCTCACAGGTATTAACATTTTTAAACAGAAAGAATTTTTTTTAATTAGTTAAGAATGGAAGAATGCAACTGCTCCATCGATGGTGGAACACAAGATGAGAATGTTACTGTTGCTCTGTGGATGGAATTGTTCACTCCTTCAGTGCCCCCTTGTGCCCAGGATACTGTAGCAGAATAATAAAGTCAAGCACTGGAGGGACTTATTGAAAAAGTCCCTCCCTGACATTTATAATAGAGCAATATTTGTTTGTAGCTACTGGGAAAGCTAAAAGAGAATAAAGTGTATTTTCATGACATTGGAATGAAATGTCATAGTGCTGAAGCTTTTTTTATTATACTAAGGAGTTTTTTTTGTTAAAACATTTGCCACACCTAAACTAGAAGATTTCTCTTTTCAATCTATGGCAGGATTAAAAAATCTTTTAATTCCTTTAAAAATAATCAGTCTATGAATTTTGGTTATAATTTACAAATACCAAAAACGTGTTTGTAAATTACATTTAGACATTGAGAAAGTTTTGGAAGATGAAACACTTAATTGGTTTATGGTAACGGAAATGAATCTAATCCTTACCCTTCTGATGGACATAGAAATTGAATAAACATTTTTACACTACAACAAAACATAGAAAAGGATGAAAGTCACTTTACTCCTGTTTGCTTATCTTCTGATTTTCCTTTTAGTTTGTCTTCTTAGCAAGGGAAACCTTTCTTTTTAGACAAAATGGGACACATATTACATCATTGTCCCAGATGACTATATGTCATTGTTGACTTGCAGCTAAAAGGTGTTTACAATTGGGTGCAAAGCCATGCAATACACCTCCAACATAGCCTGCCACTGATATAGCATCAGTATAAATTATTATTTGTCTTTCTGAAAATTCAATTATAATTGAATTATAAAATTATAACATTCAATTATAAGTTATATGGAAGTTTGGTTTTCAGAAAAGGGATTGGAATGCATGCTGCAGAATTGACTAGCAGCATTGTCTACTAATTGGCAATTGATAAGTAGGCAGGAAAGTAAAACTTCTTACTCTTTTGTTTTGTTTGGGCATATATTGGTTATTAAGTTGATTCTCTTGATCTTGAATTCTGTAGTTACTGCACACTGACTCCAGCAAAAGCAAAATTTAGAATTTTGATTATCAGTAAAGACTAACTAACTCAAATTTCTCTTTATACAGAATGTCGGAGGAGAAACAGGTCTCAGTTTCATGGGCAAGAGTCAAAGTCCAAACCAAGAATTCATCCAGACTTCAGATGAACCCCAAACTTCCATCACCATATTCAGAGACTCAAAGATAGCCCCTTGCTATTCATACGATTGAAACTGCTCCAAGTTAGGGCTGGGACTAAATTTTAGAATATTGAAACTTGTATGTTTTATTGCTGTTCCATTTTCCTTCTCTAGTAGATTATAATTGTGCACTTATCCCATTTGAACCTCATTTGAAAGAAAATAGGGTAATATATAAGAATGTTATTGAGCTAATAGAGTCAATAGGAAAATTAAATTTTTTTCTTCCACTTGAAATAAACTGTTGTAAATTTAAAATCCCGTAGAAATGTAATTCACTACAGATGAAGTGGAAGGGGGAACCTTTGGAATTTATTTTCAATAAAAGATCCAGCAGAAGAAGAAAACCCCTCAAACTCTGGTTTTATTGATACCCATTAACATGTGTACTTCTAGCTTGAGTATGAAGCTCTTAAAATTTGCCCTTTCAAGAACTTTGAAAAGTTATGTAGGGAGTTATAAGTACATAAGATGAAAATGAATACTTTCCCTTAGTAAATGCATTTCAAGAGCCTAGGGAAGCCATAAAGAGAAAGTTAAGGTTAATAGAATCTCACCTGGAAATTTTCCACAGAGATGGAACTGAATAATCATAGTGAAAAAAGGCAAAGAAGGGCAAGAAATTGTATATAATACAATTATCTACTATATAGTGTATATAATATTCCCTAAAATCTTTATTTAGATGGAAAGCTTTTACTTTCCTGACAATCTTATTGTATTGAGCAGTTTGATGAAATGTTTAAATAACTTCTATTTAATACTAATTAAAAACCAAGTGAAATCACTGCTCATTTTACACCATTAAAATCAGGTGGGCAGTAGGACAATCCAATCATTTCATATCTTTTTATTCTGTGTCTCATTTTATATATATATATATATATATATATATATATATATATATTTCTTTTGGGTCCCACCGGGTGATACACAGGGGTGACTCCTGGCTCATGCACTCAGGAATTAGTCCTTGCGGTACTGGGGTACCTTATGGGATGCTGGAATTGAACCCCGGTCAGTGGCATGCAAGGCAAACGCCCTACCCGTTGTAATATCGTTCCAGCCTCTCATTTTATATTCTATCAGAGATGGCTTGGAACTTAAGAGGGGAAGAGGTTTTTTGTATTTCTGTAGGAGAATCTATTTGATCATCTTGGTACAGCTCTTTTCCCTTAAATCCATCTGAAAATGATCATTATATATGATCCTAAATAAAATGATTGGGTGTGGGGTGTGTAGGTAAAAGAACTTTTAGCATCCACTTCCTCCATTTACTGTGTCTTTGCTCCTATTAGTTTTTTCTGCAGGAAGGTGACACGTTACATAATCTACATAGTTGTATCAGTATCACCTGGGAACTAGTTTGAGAGGCTAGCTATAGGCCCTTGACCCCAACTAACTGAATAAGAACCCAAAGTTTTAGAAAATTCTTTAATTGTATGCACCTTAATGTCTGAGAAACTGCTTGATATACATAACACTTCTTTACACAGAAATAACGATTATGTGGGAGGGGCAAAGGGAAGAAACCCTGGGAAAATGGTGGAGAAATGTTGAAACATTGGCGGAGGGATTGATGTAGTACTCTGCAACCATTAAATGACTCCATTGGGGTTGCAAACTTTAATATCTTCGTTAAAAATTAAAATAAAAAACTAAAACAAGAAAAAGTAATTACAAAATAACAAATCTAAGCTATATCTCATATGACTTAAATGTCTATTTTGGGATCTGAAAATATTTGGGAAATAAAAAAGATTGTCTTCCTGTGTAAAGTTTTCTGTATTTGCTTCACTTTCATTTTTCCAGTTTTTATACCAACAAATTGTTTACTGAACCAGCTTTACACTGTATAATTTAGTTACTCATTCACAAGTTGATATTAAAGACACTCTGTATCAGTTGTGAGAAAATGGTTATGAGGACATTTTCTGCTCCTTGAGAATTTCAGATTGACACTTGTCAGGGTTGAACATTTAGTGTTTCAAGGAGATCTAGCACAAATGTTCTTCACTTAAGATTGGTTACTGTATTGCAAACCATAATGCCCAAAAGAAAAGAGAGACAGAGACAGAGATACAGAGAGACAGAGACAGAGAGACAGAGAGAAGAAAAGTGCCTGCCATAGAGGAAGGCTGGGGTGAAGGTGGTGAATGGGGTGGTGGCAGGAAGGAAACTGGGGAAATTGGTGGTGGGAAATATACACCAGTGAAGAAATGGGTATTGGAACATTCTTGACTGAAACCCAATCATGAACAATTTTGTAACTGTGTATCTCATGGTGATTAAATAAAAATTATTTCAAATTTAAAAAGAAAGATTCGTTACAGACTTCCTTGATAGCATTTTGAAGCTAGAGGCAACGTCCTCAGGAAAACACCTACAATTTGTGGTGTTTAAGTGACCAGATTAGACTCAAGATGAAGTCACCTATGCTAAGCCCTGTGTCAGTAAACCAAAACTTACTACTAAGTTTCTATTCTTGGCTTTCTCTGAAAAGGAAGACTGGACCAACAAATTAGTACCCGCCTACCTTTCAACCTAATCTGACCAGGCATCAAAACTCTTTGCTCTGTATGAAAAGAGTAACTGTATTTCCCAATCAGCAAATGCCCAATAACGCTTCCTTGTTCCAAATGATCAGAGAATGAAAGTGAAGGGTGATATAGCCAAGCAATAGTTTGCAAATGTTTCTCATAAAAGGAAACAGCAAATATTTCTTTCCTATTATTGTCATGTAACTGGATTTTGTTAGCTATATATTCATGCATGAAGGAAATATATGCACAGGTATTCACGCATCTGTACATAATTATCAATGTATGTATACATGAAGTTTTATTAGTATATATGTGCTTGTAATTTGTATATATTTTAAATAGATAAAAAGACTGATAAAAACTTCCTTGTTCCTGCTCACTTTATTCTATAAATATTTCTCTACAAATATTCTCTATATCTGCTAGGTTTTTTTGCTTACCCAATTGATGAATCATTGAAGAAAAGCCTACTGGATCATTAAATTGTTTGTGCAAAGTTTTGTTTTTAATGGTCATTTATGGATGGATTTTAGATAAGAAAATTTCATGGTAGTGTTAGAGTCTATCCTGACCTCTGCTGTGAGTTTTCTAGTCTGGTTCACTTTGGATAGTGTCTGAGATTCATGAATCTTAGCGGTGTCTCACCCCCAAAACCAAATGTTAAATTCTATATTTATGTGCATTTTTTTCTGGGAGGATAAATGCAGTAGTCTGATTAACCAAGACATTCATTTTCTGAAGAGCAGATCTAGTGGATAATAACAATTTTGAAGGTTTACATTGGTTTTTGACTACATAGAAAATTCTTCACATGTTCTATCCTTACCAATTCAACAGAATGGTTAAATTGGAGATTTACAAATCTCTAAAAATAATTTAAGTCAATGAGTTTAGTTTGACACTTGATTGCCATTCTCTGATTATTGACCTGGTAACATTGGAAAGGATCTTCACTTCCAAACCCCACATATATCATATTTTCAGAGAGATATTTTGATACCCAAATTTTATTTATCTCTGGGATACACCTCAAGTTGTATTAGGTCATTTGAGTCCCTTCACAGAGTCTTCAGTTCCCTGTTAGCAGGCTTGAAGAGTAGATGCACTTGGAGAATCATGGAGAAAGGAAAGGAGGGAAGAGTGGAAGGAAGGAAAGAATAAAGAAAAGACAAGATAGTCCTCTCATAATTAGTACTAAGGAGAATCAATTGGTAAAACATTTGCTTAAAATATAGCAAAGATATTGAAAAACTCTTTTGGGCAAGGTGAATTAAACTCTGAGTTTAGCTTAACACATGTTTAAAATAAAGAGTCTCTACTTACCTAAAATTACCTAGTTAATAAATCTTTGGCTCTATTTCATAGTATTGGTATTTCAAAATATAGCTTCTAAATTCTTTTTCATGAATCATCTTGAATGTCTTTATGAAATCTGAGAAATTGCAATATATATTATTTAAATTATTTTGCTTTAAAATGTTTATATTTTTGCTTTTGTAAGATATGTAAGGTTGGCAATGTGCTAAGCCATTTTCCTATTTTCTTTAATGGAAATTTGTTCAGCTTTAATCTTAGTCACATTTGACAACCAGGGAACATTCTTGGGCAGCAAAAGTTGGCATGTTACTTCTTTAAAACTGAATTTCTTCTGTGATTAATTTTGAAAAAAAAAATCTTTTGAATCAAATGCTTTGCGAATTTAGAATAAATGTGGTGACTTCTTATTTTTTAAAGCTGGAATTCATGTATGAATTATAGTGTCTCAAGTGGTCTTGTTATTTCATTTTCATTTACCTAATAGTAACAATTTACTCTAATTGAATCTTTTAATTGAGAAATACCAGGGCACTTTACAAGCATTAATTAATGCCCCAACTCCCCAGTGCGGTAGGTAAGTGTTAGCCTCGTTTTATAAATGGAGAACTTAAAGAACAGAGTTAAGTGACTTGCCCAGGGCCACCCAGGAAGACAAGGAATGGAAGACTGAGAGAAATGACCCATTCTTGGCTCTGGGCCCATGCTCATTCCCTTGGTTCTAAAGTCAGAGCCAGGTCTGCGCTTGATTTCTGTGACATAAAAGAACAAGGAGAAAGTGTTGAGCTTCTCTAATCTTCACTCTGTATTTCATGGATGACTAAATTAAGTCAAGAACAGTGAGGTGACCAGTTTCAAAATCAATTTGTTCCTACATTCACTCCATGAGTATCTGATATTTATTTAGTCATGATCCTATGGCATAGCAACAGTGTATTTAAATTTTGGAAACATACTTTATAAAGCAAAATTCCTGTTATTGAGGCATTCTTTGACAGTGGGAGAAAATACAGATATAGATCATCAGACAAATATATTTTATATTTAATAAGGCTTAATATCTATTTGGAAGTATAAGAGTGGAGAAAAACTTATGTGTTGGTTGGTGAGAGATGTTGCCATTATATATATGATGTGTAATAAAATTATCACTGATAATAAAACATTGAGCACAGATATTAATTGAGGGAGCAAAATATGTCTATAACTAGAAGAACAGTTTTACAAGTAGAAGGAGTAGAAGTTAAAGCCTTGCTCTAGAGGAATACTTGGAATATTTGAAGAGGCCAACTTACCCCAATGAAGCAAGTAGAAAGAACAAGACACACGGTTGTTGGCCTTAAAATATTATATTGGATACCCTTCTGATTTTCTTGCCCCTATACCAGGTTGACTTCATCAAGGGCACCTCGGAGGGGGCACGTTGAGTTTTCCTACCCACCCCAAGCAGAGCCCTGGCAGTCAAAAACCTCTAGAACCTAGCCACAGCCATGCTCAAGGCCACTCTCCCCATGCTAGGACAAGCCTCACACATGAAGGAACTGACAGAGGAACCTAGGTATGAAGGACCAGTGGCTGAGATCTCCAAGCCTGCTCAGATTGGGACTGGGCCTCCTCCACCCAGATCCCCAGTTTTCCAGTAGCTTGGCAGTCACACCCACAAACTGCCTCTGGCCCCATGTAATCTCATCAATGGCCAAGATCCAGAGACTATAAAACAAAGCTCCTTGGGGCTGGAGCGATAGCACAGCGGGTAGGGCGTTTGCCTTGCACGCGGCCGACCCGGGTTCAAATCCCAGCATCCCATATGGTCCCCTGAGCACTGCCAGGGGTGATTCCTGAGTGCATGAGCCAGGAATGACCCCTGTGCATCGCGGGTGTGACCCAAAAAGCAAAAAAAAGAAAATAAATAAAATAAAAAATAAAACAAAGCTCCTGGAAGAGAGCGATGCAGAATCTCACACGGCAGAGCCTGGCAAGCTACTTGTAGTGTATTCAATATGCCAAAAACAGTAACAATAATAGGCCTCATTGCCCTGACCCTGAATGTGATAGGGATGGATGGAGACGTTACTGGTGCCCGCTCAAGCAAATTGATGAGCAATGGAACAACAGTGATACAGTGATACCCTTCTGATAAGGGGTTAATATCAAAGATATACAAGGCACTGGTTGAACTCTACAAGAAAAAAGCATCCAACCCCATCAGAAAATGGGGTGACGAAATGAACGGAAACTCTCAAAGAAGAAATTTGAATGGCCAAAAGGCACATGAAAAAATGTTCTTTATCACTAATCATCAGGGAGATGCAGATCAAAACAACAATGAGATATCATCTTACACCACAGAGGCTGGCACATAGCCAAAAAAACAAATGCAACTAGTGTTGACGTGGATGTGGGGAGAAAGGGACTCTCCTTCACTGTTGGTGGGACTACCAACTGGTCTAGCCTTTTTGGAAAACAATAAGGACATTTCTCAAAAAACTAGAAATTGAGCTCCCATTTGACCCAACATTACCACTTCTGGGAATATACCCTGGGGGCCCAAAACACACAATGGAAATACCATTTGTGTTCTTATGTTCATTGCCATAGCTAGAATCTGGAAATAACCTGAGTATCCAAGAACAGACAAATGGATAAAGAAACTATGGCACATCTACACAATAAAATACTATGCAGCTGTCAGGAAAAATGAAGTAATGAAGTTTTCCTATAAATGGATGGACATGGAGAGTATCATGCTGAGTGAAATGAATCAGAAGGAAAGGGACATATATAGAATGACTAATATATATATTATGTATAACATATATAATATATATATTTTTCTATATATATGTATATATATATATATTAGAAAAATAATACCCATGGCTAGGGAAAGCAGGGGTTAGGAGGACTGGTCAATGGTTGGAACTAACCACATGTGTGTGTAAGGCTGAGAATAGGCAAGATAGAGAAGAGACCAATATGACAATAATAGCTGGGAATGATCACGCTGGACAAGATCTATGGGTTAAAAGTAGGTAAGGGATAATCTGGATAACTTTTCAGTATCAATATTACAAACCACAATGCCCAAAAGTAGAAAGAGTGGGGGGTGAGAGAGAGAGAAAAAAAAAAAAGAAAAGCAACTGCCATAGAGGTAGGCAGGGAGTGGAGGGTGGGGGTGATGGGAGGGATCCTGGGGACATTGGTGCTCAGAAATGTACACTGGTGGAGGGATGGGTGTTGGAATTACTTTATTACTGAAATCCATTCATAAACAGCTTTGTAATGGTCAAAAAATTACCCAAACACTAAAAATAAACTAACAAACAAAAGTATCATATTGGGTGTTTTTGGGTATAACTAAGCACTTGTTTAAAATGAAGTGGAAACTATTCAAGTGATATATCTGTGACTCCAAATTTCCAGGCAATTTTATTCTGAAGTAAGTTGACAGCTGCTCATAGAAGAATCCAAAAAGTCCCAAGTGTCTCACAAGCTAATCAGGGAAAAGACTTCTTTTAATCTCAGGTACTGAGATCAAAGGGGAAAAGGAGGCACTTCATTCAAGGTCCTCATCAACCACTGCGAGGACTTTAGATGTGATTTGTTTATATTAAAACAATTTTATTTTAATTTTTGGTTTTGAGGCCCTCCCTTGCAATGCTGAGGGCTTATTCCTAGCTCTGTGCTCTGGTGGAATGTAAGGGACTGTATGCAGTGCTGGGAATCAAACTGGCTTTGACTGTGTAAGGCAAGTTCCTTAACCCCTGTGTTATTTCTCCACCCTAACACTTCAAATTTGATTCTAGTTGACATGGGAAGTATTAGAGGATTTTGGTGCCACAAGGCCCTAACTGACTTATATTTGAAAGGTTCACTCTATCTGTTGTGTGGTGGACTGCAGTGTGAGGGTAGCACTGTCATTGTCATCCCCTTGCTCATTGATTTGCTCGAGCGGGCACCAGTAACGTCCCCATTGTGAGACTTGTTGTTACTGTCTTTGGCATATCAAATACGCCATGGCAGCTTGTCAGGCTTTGCTGTGTGGGCAGGATACTCTCAGTAGCTTGCCGGGCTCTCTGAGAGGGACGGAGGAATGGAACCCGGGTTGGCTGCGTGCAAGGCAAATGCCCTACCAGCTGTGCTATTGCTCCAGTGTGAGGGTAAGTGTACAAATAAGGAAGCCTATTAAAAGGGCAAGGGATTGTGCTAAAATTGAATACAGACTAAGAAAAATGGCAGGAAATAGTAAAAGCCACCATGAACTGAGAAGCTGATTCCAATTTCAAGCCAGGAGTCTGTCTCGTTGTTATACCTTGTTGCTCAATAAACTTTCAAAGGTCTAAAATGATTTCTTCTAAGTGAATAACTGTGTTTCCATTTGCACCAAGGTGTACTCTTTCAGATGCAGATGCCAAAAGATGACCATGGACAAGCTGTGCTTTTGATGTGTCCATCTAGGTCACTCTGGGGAGACATTTTAAAAAATAATTATTTTAAACATAATTTATGTAGGTGATTATGTTTATTATGCCGATGGTTACTGTGCTGTTAACATTTATGGTATCAAGGTATACAGGTTTGTATCTTTGTTTCCTCCCTCATGACCTTCTGCCACTGTCCCCATGTCACTGTCCACCTCTCCTCTCACTCCCACCCATCATTTCCTTCCCTGTTTGGTCATTGGTTTTGTATTACCAAAGGCTGAGTGTTTGTCAATTTTTGATACTGTAGGTTCTCTTGTTTTGTCTCCCTTGTTTTGTTTCACAAATGAGTGGTGAGATACACTTTTTAAGGAACTAATTCTTGTCAATCAAAAGAGAAAGGAAGGAAAGGAGTTGGTGTGCTGAGAATCTGCTGGCAGTAAACCAGCACCTGTGTTGCAAATCATAAATATGCAAACCAGGTGAGTGGACTTGTTAGTGAACTTGAGCAGACTCACTTATAAGAACCTTGGATTGTTCATCAGTGAAATGGGGTTCATCATAGTGATTCTATCATCCAGTCAAATCATTCACAAGCTCTGGTCATTAAGGTAAAACACTGCCTGAAATTCCTCAGGAGCAGTCAGAATCATAGATTTCTTTTCATATATTTTAAAGACAGGTTCTCCATGGAAATGGTTGTATCTATTTTCCAAAAACATCCCAGGCTTTTCTAAAAACATAAAAAAGGCTTTCTACTTCCAGCTTTATTTCTTATTACTTAAGATCTCTAAGAAAGTCTGGCAAGTAAACTATGGGCATCAGTAATTCTGCTTGTTCTTTGTCATCTGACATTTAAAATTGTTTTTTAGAATCATAATGAGATACAAAGGGGCAAAGTTGTTCATGGTTGGGTTTTAGTCATATAATGTTCTGACAACTGCCCTTTCACCAGTGTACATTTCCCACCATCAACGTCCCTCCTACCAACATCCCAGGCCCCACGGCCTGCCTTTATGGCAGGCACTTTTCTTCCCCCCGCCAACCCTCTCTATCCTTCTGGGCATTATGGTTTGCAATGCAGGCACTGAAAGGTTATCATTTGTATTCCTTTACCCACTTTCAGTGCTCATTTATTGTCCAGAGTGATAATTTACAACTACCATTGTCATAGTAATCCATTCTCACCTGGCATTTTTAAGTGCATACTACCCTATAGAGCCTAAGATATCCTAGTATTTATACCTTTGTGTAGTTGCCTCCCACATTTTACCAAGATTAGTCAATGTGATTAACGGAAATCAACAAAAGTACTGTTTTGTTGTTTCTAAGACTTCTTATAAGACTCTGACTTCCATTTTGGTCTCTTTCTATCTTGGATTTTGACTGTGCAAAAATCAAGCTGTTGTAGTATGAACCTCCTTTCATATCGCTGGGAACTGAGACTTCCGATGACACTTGAACCAGAATCACCCAGCAAAGACTTTGCCACTTTCCTGACCCTGAAAAATCATGTGAAATAATAAATTCCTAGTATTCTAAGGCATTTCATCCGGAATAATTAAGTTTCCATGATAGATGACTAATATAATTGTGAAGATGGAAAGAATGAAAACTTTAGAGAATTTTATAACTATGGATTCAGCAAGAATTCTTGATAAATTATGTATAAGAAATGAGAGAAAAATTAGCTTGTGGTATAGTTCAGGTATCATGGTTATTGAAGTGTTGACATTTATGCCTTTGGTGTATGATTTTGGAATTATATGAGCTTCATCACCACCAAAGGGCCAAAGACACTCTACCATTGTCTTTGTGTCACTTTTGGTCTATCTCTTCTTCTCTGGCCCCAAGCCAGAGGTCATCTCCCTGTGACCTCAGTCTAAGGGCTCATTATCTTCCAAATTTGTACATTCTCTTGATTTTCCTCTTTATATGCTTATATACTTTTGTATACTTATGATTGAGATCACCTAGCTTTTGCTCCTCCCTCTGACTTATTTTCCTTACCATGACATTATCTAGCTTCATCCATGTTGTAGTAAAAGGGAAGACTTCAGATTTTCTTACAGCTATGTGGTATTCCGTTATGCTTGTTGTTGGCTAATTGTGTATGGGTAGGAGGGTTAGTGCTGTTCATTGAAAGGAGGAAATCAGTCGAAGAGTTGTTCTGGGCAACATAATCAAGAGTTTTGCTTTGGGACATGATAGGTTTAAGATGCCAAACATTTCTAAGTGGGAAATGATGATGTTTCTGGCATTTTGGAAAGGAATGAGGAATAAAGAAGTAGATTTAGGAATCACTAAGATATTTAAAGGTTGTGGAATTGGTGTTAATGATGGAGAAGGCCTCAGGACATGTTCTCATTGTGAACATTGACCAGGAAATACAAAACAAATGTCTACATTAAAACACAACTTACTTTACAAATGAAAATTCAAAATGAGAATGCATGTATGTGTTAAGTTATTCATCCTGGGCCTATTCACCACTGGGCATTTCTATAGAAGAAACTTTTACATCCCTTTATGATGTGGCA